>NW_008329126.1:1128655-1129018 GCF_000622305.1 Nannospalax galili | reverse complement strand
ATAATGGCATGGACCAGATCTTCAACAGAATCATGGAAGAAAATTTCCCAAAATTAAAGAAAGACATGTCCATACAAATATAAGAAGCATATAGAACACCAAACAGACAGGACCAGAAAAGAAACTTTTCATGGCACATCATAGTAAAAACACTAAACATCAAAACAAAGAAACAGTACTGAGAGCTGTGAAAGAGAAACAAGTCATATATAAAGGAAAATCCATTAGGATTACAGCTGACATTTCAGTGCAAACTATGAAAGCCAGAAGAGCCTGGATCAAAGCATTCCCAGTTTTAAATGACCACAGATGTCAACCCATATTACTAAACAGCTAAAATGTTTATTATAGTTGAAGGGAAAA
>NW_008329126.1:1125347-1127972 GCF_000622305.1 Nannospalax galili | reverse complement strand
GGGCAGAGAGTTAGCAGAGACACACATGAATTAAACAATACTGTATATCAAAAGGACCTAACAGACATCTACCGAGTATTCCACCTAAGCACCAAAGGACATACTTTCTATTCAGTGCCCCCATGGAACCTTCTCCAAAACCAACCATATACTGGGGCACAAAACAAGCCTCAACAAATACAAAAAGATTGAAATAATTTCATACATTCTATCAGACCACAATGCAATAAAGCTTACAATCAACACTGGAGGAAGCCCTAATCACCACGTGAACACATGGAGATTAAACAGCATACTTCCGAATGATGAATGGCTCAAAAGAGAAATTAAGAAAGAAATAAAAGTATTCCTGGAACTAAATGGAAAGGACAATACAACACAAAAAACCTCTGGGACACGCTGAAAGCTGTCCTTAGAGGGAAGTTTATAGCTCTTAAGTGCCTACATCAAAAAATCGGAAAGAACACAAATAAATGACTTAACGTTGCAACTCAAGACACTTAAAAAGCAACAGCAAATGAAACCGAAACCCAGCAGACAAGAAGTAGTAACAAAAATCAGGGCAGAAATTAATGAAATTGAAACAAAGAAAACAATACAAAGAATAAATCCAAGACCTGGTTCTTTGAAAAGATAAACAAAATTGACAGACTGCTAGCCCAGTTAACCAAAACAAGATTGACAGACCGCTAGCCCAGTTAACCAAAAGAAAGAAAGAGCACCTCCAAATCAACAAAATCAGAGATGAAAGGGGAAACATCACAACAGACACCAGAAAGATACAGAACATTATAAGGGAATACTTTAAAAGCCTATATGCTACTAAATTTGAAAACCTAAAAGAAATGGACGGATATCTAAAGGCATGGGAACTACCTAGACTAAACCAAAAAGAAATTGAAACAGTAATACAAAACCTCCTGACTAAAAAAGCCCAGGACCAGATGGATTTACAGCAGAATTCTATCAGACATTTAAAGAAGATCTGCATCCAATACTACTTAATTTATTCAAAAAAATAGAAAAGGAGGGAGAACTTCCAAATTCCTTCTATGAAGCCAGCAACACTCTAATACCAAAACCAGGTAAAGATGCAACCAAAAAAGAAAACTAGCCCCATATCCTTAATGAACATAGATGCAAAAATTCTCAACAAGATACTTACAAACAGCATACAGACACACATCAAAAAGATCATCCACCATGATCAAGTTGGCTTTATCCCAGAGATGCAGGGATGGCTCAATATTCATGTCAATAAACGTCATAAATTATATGAATGGGCTCAAAGACAAGAACCACATGGTCATCTCAATAGATGCAGAGAAGGCCTTTGACAAAGTCAACATGCATTTATGTTCAAAGTCCTAGAGGGAATTGGACTGGAGGGAACATACCTCAAAATCATTAAAGCCATGTGTAACAAACCTACAGCCAACATCATTCTAAATGGAGAAAAACTGGAAGCATTTCCATTGAAATCAGGAACCAGACAAGGCTGTCCACTATCTTCACTTCTCTTTAACATAGGGCTTTAAACTCTTGCAAGAGCAGTAAGACAAGAGCAGGAAGTTAAAGGAGTAATAATTGGAAAAGAAGAGATCAAATTATCCATTTGTGCATATGATATGATATCTAAGAGATGCCAAAAGTTCCATCAGAAAACTCCTAGAAATTATTACCATGTTCAATAAAGTGCCAGGTTACAAAATTAACCTACAAAAGTCTATAGCCTTTCTATATACCAATAACAAGCAACCAGAGAAAGAGCATATGGAAACCCTCCCCTTCACAATAGCTGCGGAAAAAAAAAAAAAAATTCGGAATAAACCTGACCAAAGACATTAAAGAGCTCTACAATGAAAATTTTAAATCTTTAAAGAAAGAGATTGAGGAAGACATCAAGAAGATGGAAGGCCTCCCATGCTCATGGATTGGAAGAATTAATATTGTGAAAATGACCATCCTACCAAAAGCCATTTATAGATTCAATGTAATGCCAATCAAAATTGCCATGACATTTTTCACAGAATTGGAAAAAACCATCCTAAGATTCATATGGAAGTACAAAAGACTTTGGATAGCCAAAACAACCCTCAGCACTAAGAGCAATGCTGGGGGGATTGCTATTGCAGGTTAGAGCTATAGTCATAAAAACAACATGGTACTGGCACAAAAATAGACCCATGGGTCAATGGAACAAAATTGAAGACCCAAATATGAGTACATGCAATTTCAGCCACCTGATATTTGACAAAGGGGCCAAGAATATTCACTGGAGGAAAGACAGCATGTTCAGCAAATGATGCTGGCAAAACTGGATCTCCACCTGTAGAAGAATGAAACTAAACCCCTATCTTTCACCCTGCACAAAAGTCAATTCCAAATGGATCAAAGACCTTGATATAAACCCTGAAACTCTGAGACTGTTAGAAGAAAACATTGGGAAAAACCTACAAGATATAGCATAGGAAAAGATTTTCTAAACCGAACATCAATTGCTCAGGAAACAAGGGCAAGAATTAGCAATTGGGACCTCATTAAACTAAAAAGCTTCTGTTCTTCAAAGGAGGCAACCAGGGAAGTGAACAGAAAACCCACAGAATGGGAGAAAATCTTCACCAG
>NW_008329126.1:1123911-1125230 GCF_000622305.1 Nannospalax galili | reverse complement strand
TGTGGGGAAAGGGGAACACTCATCCACTGCTGGTGGGGTTGCAAACTGTTTCAGCCCCTATGGAAGGCAGTGTGGAGAACTCTTAGAAAACTACAAATGAACCTACCATTTGACCCAGTTATACCACTCCTTGGCATATACCCAAAGAACTAGTCCTGTTGCAGAGACACTTGTACATCCATGTTTGTTGCTGCTCTTTTTGCAATAGCTAAGAGATGGAAGCAACCTAAGTGTCCCTCAACTGATGAGTGGATAATGAAAATGTAGTTCATTTATACGATGGGGTTTTACTCAGCAGTAAACAAAGATGAAATCATGAAATTTGCAGGAAAATGAATGGAACTAGAAATTGTTATACTAAGTGATGTAACACAGACTCAGAAAAAAAATCGACATATGTTCTCCCTCATATGTGGATCCTAGAACCAAACCTTGATAAGTGAGTATGTATCCAGACATAACTACAGGAAACAGGATAATGGAAAGGAAACAGGGAGGTAAAGGAAAAGAAAGCACCCGAAAGAGAAGAACAGTAGGAAACAGGCATTAATAAGGGAGTTATGGATAAAAATGGGGTTATTTTAAGGGTAGGGAGATTTATACAAGGAAACTAGGGGATGATGGGAAACAAGGAGCTCAAGAGAGATGGGACCATAAGAGAAAGTATTATTAAGGGAGAAATGAGAAAAAAATGGGGGCACGTTAAATGGGGAAATCATGGTAGAAGGGTTAGACAATAAAGAGGCAAATAATGCCTAGCTAGTTATAAAAAAGCCAGAGGAAACCATATTAATCAAACAACCTACTGACAAACTATTCCTACAACTAGCTCAAGGAATATAATATACGTCTAGGTAAAGTTTATCTGAGAAAGTTTGGTCTTTCCCCAAGAATTATCTCCATAGCACCTGGTAATTAAAAGCGCCAGACTGGTGGAACTAACCTTTGGATGTTTAACAGACATACTTTGAGACCTATACTAATTTGGTCAGAGGACAGTTTTTGGACAGTTTTCGACATAAAGGACAGTTTTTGCTCCTTGCCCTTCTAGGTCGAGTAGTTCCAGGGGACTATGAGCATCTCTCAAAATGTCCTGTAATTGTGGTGGGTCACCTGTCCACTTGATCAAGGAGGCCTTGGAGACCCCACCAGATGGACTTGAACCAGTGTCCAGTCTACAAAGAGGAGGGTCAACACAGAGAAATCATTTCCTCCATGCTTCCAAGCAAAGCCAACCATGGTTGAGCAGGACCTTTGACTTATCTTCACATAGGTGGAACTGGTAAAAGAAAGGAGCCAGGGGCTTCTCCCAAGCCTGC
>NW_008329126.1:1058872-1123628 GCF_000622305.1 Nannospalax galili | reverse complement strand
CAAAGAGACTCCCAGACAGTAACCCAACATAGAACTGGGAAAATGAACAGCAGACCCCAATCTTTTCTGAAGGAATATTGACAACTGATTGCTGCTAGATGAGAAACAGCTGACCTTCCTAAAACAAAGACCTCTAGATAGGCTGACTAGATTCACCAGAAGGGCAAGTACTGGGGAATGGCTGGGGGTACCAACAATACAGTAGACAGTAGCAGGGATATCAGAGTGTAAGGGCTCTAGTGGGCGGAGGGAGGCTGTGGGAGGGTGCCATCTGGGAAGTGGGTGTATAGTTGAATAAGATGGTTTGGGATGTTCTGTGTGATATACACACACATACACTAATCAACAAATTTTAGAAAATGTATTATATTTGAGGAGGAAGCATGGAAATTTACGTCATGCTAATTAGTAGAGGTGATCAACATTACCATTGAATTCTAATCGATGACTTCATAGAAATACACAGGCGCCAAGGACCCAAGTGCAACCAATTATGGCTAGTAATAATCAGATACATACAGATTAGATGTGCATGTGCCAACATCTCAGCATTGGTAGCAAAAACAATGAGTCTTTCTGCAAGAAACAATATATTCTAAAATGAAATGGAGATCTTTTTTAAAGGTTAAAAACTCATTCAATGTTATGTCTTACAGGGCTTTTACTTAGTTCAATATCATATAACTGTATTAATTCAACTGTGAGCCTAGAAGCTTGCACCCACTTGTGAAAGAGCTGTACTCTTACTCTGGACTGTGTTACTGAATATGTTAAAGCTGTAGTGAAATGCTTCTTCTAATCATGTAGTTATTAAAAATTTTTAAAAAATAAAAAAATGGTAAAGTGCAAGCTCAGGAATTATTTGACATTTGTTAGGGAGGAAATTAAATATTGGGCTAATATTACGGTCTGAGTGGGAGGTTTTTGTTATTCTAACCTGTTTGGCTCTGGGTTGGAGAAGTCAAATCATTTGAAATAATTTATTTTTCTTGTTGAATTTATTTATTGGGGTAAAGGATGGGCCTCTGCCCTGGGGGACATGTCTGTGCCCTGGGGGGACATGCCTGTGCCATGATATACATGTGGAGGTCAGAGGATAACTTGCAGGAGTCAGTTCTCTCCTTCACCTTGTAGGTTCTAGTGATAAAACTCAGGTCCTCGTGCTTGGTAGCAGGCATCTTTACTGTCTTCTTTTCTTTTCTGTTTCTGTGATAAAAACATTGACCAGAGTAACTTATAGAAGTTTATTTGAGCTTACAGTTCCAGAGGAATCAGAGTCTATCACGGCAGGAGGCATGGTGGCAGGAAATGGCTGGAGTAGAAACCCAAGTGCTCACATCTTTAAGCAGGCACAGGATGCAGAGGGCAGCTAAAACTCTGTCAAGGGTTAAGAACTCTCAAAGCCCACCCCCATGATGTCCTTCCGCTAGCAAGTCCACTCCTCCAAAAGTATCATAAAACAGTGCCACCAACTGGGGACAAAATGCCCAAATACTTGGAACGTATGGGGGACATTTTCATTCAAACCATCATATTTACCCACTGATCATTTTGTTGCCCAGATGTCATTCTTTTTCATATTGACTTATAATTATATATGGTAAATACAAAGATTTAAAAGTTAAAAAAAAAAAACCCACAAAAACCCAAAATCAAACACAGCCAAAGTATAAAAGAGTGGAGGAATATTAATTACCTGCAGCAGGCAGGGGGACCACAGAAGTTATTTTCAAAGCAGTTCCTTCCCAGAATAAATGAAGCATAGAAGACTTATTAGGAAATCCTGATTATTTCCATAATGATCCATTCCTATGCATCCTCAGCTTAAGGTCTTATACCATAAAGTTTTAGCTGAAAATGAAAGGAAGAATTCTTTGAAGGTGAGTTAATCCAAGAGTCTGCCCCTGAAGATGCTTACTTGGGCACCATTGGCAAAACAAGGAGACATGTGCAAGCTAGACTTTTCAAGGGCATGCCTTCAGTGTCCTAATTCCTTCATCTAGGCCCTACCTCCTACAATCTCCCCCACCAAAACCCATCAATGGAGTAATCCATTGATGAGATTAGGGGCCACATGAGCCAATCACATCCCCAAAGCACCACTTCTGAACATTGCTGTATTGAGTACCAAGCCTTTAACATGAACCTTTGGGGAACATAACTGAAGACTTTAATAAAGCCATCAACTTTTTATGGGAAGGAAGCAGACTGAGAAAGCTATTCATCTGTAAACATTGATCATTTCTAATCAAAATAAATTTCTCAGTGGAGAGAGCAGAGCAGAGAGGTGTGGCATGGATTAGGATCTCACTTTCAGGGAAGAGAAACAGATCCTACTTAAAAAGCAAGCAAGCAAACAAACAAAAAACTCTGCCCTTGGAATAAAGAAACCCAACAACATGTATCCATTTGGATTTCAAACTTGCTGTGAAACCAATGACCACTGAGAACCTTCAGTCATCCTCATGCACAGGAATATCTTTTGCAGTTCTTCGCAATCTCGTCATTAAATTTTGGGGGTGTTGGGCAGATAACTTGTCTTTTTAGTTCTCAGGTCTTTGATTGAAGATAATATGCCCCAATGAGCTGCACCTAAGGACTTCTCCTATGTTTCTGGACATGAGTCATGAAAGATGTGGAGGTCAAGCCTGATGACATGATTGGATTAGACTTTGGGGGTTTGGGAGGGGGTGAGTCTGTCTTGCATGTGGGAGGTATGTGAATTATTGTGGACCGTAGTAGATTGTTTGTAGAGGTGACCACAATATCTCCTCCCGTTCCTGTATGTACATCTTCACTGTGACTGCCATTCCTCCCATCAAGAGGTGGCATATCTTTACCCACTTCTTGAATTGTAGCCAGCCTTGTGATTTGCTTAGTCCATTAGTAGATGGCCACAGTGATGCATGAATTCTGGAACCTAAACTTCAAGAGGATTGAAGCCTTTGCTCTCACTCTCCAAAAACCCTTTTTTGAAGAAACCTGGTCTGTACCATTTACTGTGCCGAAAAGCCTGTTCGAGTATGAGAGACCACATATAACAGGAATGAGCATGTTCCTGTTGAGGCTGTCTAGATTTACCAGCCAAAAGCAAGTACAAATCACCAGATATATGAATGAGATCACTCAAGCCACCAGATGATACCCAGATGATTATAAGACCAGAAGAACTGCCCAGCTGAGCATCCTGAGCAAGTAAAAGGTTGATAATTTTAATCAAGCCACCGAGTTTTGAAGTAACTTTTTAGGGAGCTAACAAAATAAAGTAGAAAAAATAGAATATAAAGCATGGGGTATAGTGAAATTCTCCAACAGAACGAAGCAAAAACAGTATTTGAAGAAATAATAGAGCAGAAAGTTGTATTTGAAGAGATAATCACCAAGAATATTCCGAACGATAAAAGCTACCAAGCATAGGTGTAGAAAACAGTATGAGCCTGATGTAGAGCAAATACAAGGAAAACCACATCTAAGCTTATAAGAATAAATCTGTTTGCCTCCCCCAAACAAACAAACACAACACAAAATTGCAGAGGCACATGCATACAATTTTAAAGCTACTGGAACAAAAAGATTACTTGCAAATGGGTAAAATCTTTAGTTGAACTGGATGTTGTGGCACACATCTTTAGAACTAGCTCTTGAACAGCAGAAGCAGGTGGATCTCTGTAGGTTGGAGGCCAGTCTGGTCTACACGGTGAGTTCTAGGCCAGCCAGGGCTACATAGTGAGACTGTCAAAAAAAAAAAATGACCAACAATTGAAGTCTTAGACACCCTTGAAAATAGAAAACTTTAGGATTTAAAAAATATATATTTTAATTTAATTTTTATTTTTATTTTATGTGTATGTGTGTATTACCTGCATGTAGGTAAGTGCACCCATGTCGTGCAATGCCCGCGGAGGACAGAAGAGGCTGTTGGATCTCCTGGAACTGGAGTTACGGACAGTTGTTAGCTGCCATGTGGGTGCTGGGATTCGAACCTGGACCTTCTGCAAGAAGTGTTCTTAACTCCTGAGCCATTTCTCCAGCCCTTAGGGTATTTTTTTAAATGCTGACAAAAATTAATTAGCAGTGTAAGATTTTTGACAGTGCTTTTCAAAACTCAAGATGGAAGTTCTTTGACTTCAAAACCACCATGTGTTAACAAGGAAAGCATCTAGTTTGGGTCACAGTATATATTTGGCTGTCTTAAGTAAATGGCAGTATTTTTGCCCTATTTGTGTGTTTGTATGTGTTGTGTTTTCAAATATTGTGTTGTTTACCCTTGTAACATACTGGATGTTTTATGTTTTCATATTCATTAATTAATATTGGTAATATAACTCAGAATTCAGTATGTTAAAGATAGACAAAGCATGGACTATATTTTATTCATTCTGTATTGCTGCCTATTAACAAACAGTCCCTGACATTTCTAGGCATCTGCTTATTGAAATCAAAGCAACTTTTAGTATAGAAGAAAATGTTTGTTACTTAAGAATCTTATTTCCTTTTCTAATACAGGTTCAAGCGGAAGTCCCTGGATCTCCTATCTTTGTAATGAGACTAGCAAAACAATCTCGTCACCTGGAGGTCCAGATTCTAGCAGATCAGTATGGCAATGCCATTTCTTTGTTTGGCCGTGACTGCTCTGTACAGCGCAGACATCAGAAAATCATTGAAGAGGCACCTGCTGCTATTGCTACCCCAGCAGTATTTGAACATATGGAACAGGTGTGTTTATTAAATGCTTTAATTTCCATTTTCTTACACAGAAACACTTCTCATTTAGTTCATGTACTAATACGGAAATAGCAGATTTTTTTTTTTTTTTTTTTAAACATGGAATGCTTCACGAATTTGCTAGTGCCGGGGCCATGCTAATCTTCTCTGTATCATTCCAGTTTTAGTATATGTGCTGCCTAAGTGAGCACAGAAATCGCAAAATTTTAAGCAGTGATTCTAGATAATGGATAAGACTTTTTTCCTTTTCCTAGAGGAAAATTATTCTGCCATTATTCTTCTAGGAAAATTATCAGGGACCTTACCAAAGTCTAAAAGTGGTTAGTACTTTGAAAAAAAAAAAGAATATGCTGTTTCAGTAAAGATAAAGAAGAGAATCATGTTGGGATTTTAACAAGTTCATGAAAAGCAAGTAGCTTGTACTTAACCAAATCTTCCACTGGGGATGGTGGCACGTACCCATAATTCTAGTCCTTGAGCACATGAGGATGGAGAATTGGGAGTTTTAGGTTTTTTTCATGTTATATAGTTAGACCCTGTTTAAAAATATAATGCTTCAGTTGATTTTATTCTAATTCATTATCTTCTTACAAAATCCTGTAGATATCTGTAAGTTCATGTATTTCTTATTGATTTTTTTCAGATAGGGTCTCACTACATAGTTCTGCCTGACTTGGAACTCACTATGTAGACGAGGCTGGCTTCAAACTCACAGAGCTCTGCATGCCTCTGCCTCCTGAATGCTGGCCATTTCACATATTGCATAATTTTTCTTGAAGAAAAATTTCTAAGTCATGAAATGTGCCTTGGAAATAGTCATGGACATACTTATTTTTTTCTGGAGTAATAATACCACTCTTCATGTTATTAAAAATTCCTTTTCCACCTATGTTTTCTAAGTTCTAAACAAACTAAACTATGAATCTGTGTTAGAAGTTTATTTTCTATGATAGGCATTTATATTGGGGTGCACTTCTGACCTGCTGAAATAGAAATGCCTCCAAAATACAGTGATTTAAACAGGTGTAGCTTTCTAATTATCTCGTTCATTCTAGTTCAGATATAAGCTACCAGAGACTTAAGCTTATTGTTCTTCCCTTCCCTAATATAGGGCTTAGCCAGCTATAGCTCATAGGCCAAATCTAGCCTGCTCTCTGCTTTTGTGAATAAAATTTTAATGGGACACAGCTACGTTCAATAATTTATGTATTATCTTTAGCTATTTTATCAAACAATGGGAATGCTGAGAAGCTGTGATAGAGGCTATGGCCCACAAAGTTGAAAATAATTACTATCTAGTCCTTCACCAGAAAGGTTTGCCAACCTTTGCCCTTGGGTGGTGTCAGAACCTTCATAATTAAGCAAACTTACAAGATTGTGGTCCAGCTGTAGCAGGTGGGAGGGGAAGATAGAAGACTTGGAGGGAAAGGAAATAACGTGCTATATAAGTCATACATGACACTTCTCACATTCCCCTGCCCTAACTTCTGTCATACCTACCACAAGAACTGTTAGGAATTGTAATCATTAACTGGGTAAACATGTTGCTCAGCTGAAACTGAGGAGATTCTTTCCCTAAAAGATGATAAGGTGTTGGAGGTTATTCAGTAACCTGTGCCTAGTCTTTTCTTCTTGCTGTCCATCTCCTTTTTGTTGGTCAGGTTAAGAACATACTTAAGAAAAACAGACTCAAGTTCTTATTAATTACCATAGTCACTGTATTACCTAGGGATGCAAGATGCATATCAGATCAAGGATCTCTAGGTCATTGAAGATTTCTAAGTGACATACTTTCATTACTCCATCTACATGTGGCTTTTCTTGGGCCAGTGATCTAAAATTATTTTTATTCCTCTCTTCCCACTGTATACCTATTATGTTGTAGTAAAAATAGGTTCAGGGTAATTTATATTTAGAAAAGTGAAAAACACACACCAATCATTGGCTGCACAGCAGCTAACAAATCTTTGTTTAGGAATTGGGTTGATTCCCTACTATGTAGTACAATATATCCTCAATTAGACCTGGCAGCCCCTGGTTTTGCTCCTAATGAGTAAGCCGATGCCCATTCTTCTGTAAGACACCTGAATTTATTCTGTGTGATGTTCTTCCTTATTTAGTTTCTCTGTAAATTGGGTTTTGCAGACTGTGCCTCCATGGGGAAACTTTATGGCCCACTTCCTGCTGATGCAGTGTTGGGGACCTCTGTTATGCAAAGTAGAAGTCCCTTCACCACTGGACAGCTCATGCAGCTCGGGATCATGTGCTGAGGGCTCCTTTCATAGCAGGGTGCCTTCCTGGCATCTTTCCTGACTCTCCTTTTGAAGTGCCCGCCATAAATGCCATAACATAAACATGGCCTCTGGCTCTAGGAATACCATGCTTTCCTGTGTGATTTTTCTGCCTCACAAAGCATCTAACAGCCAAAGCTTTTACCACTACCCCCATGGTATAAGTATCCTAGTCTTCTCTTAATAGACAGAGAGCTGGGTCGCAGAGCTGCTGAATTACTGAGAGCAGAGACACTTAATAAAGCTGTAACACAGACTAAGCCAGTCTTGAGTTCTGTGCCTTACTACCAGCGACCTAGCCTCTCCGGGGGGCGCACTCCCCCGTGACCAACTTGCGGACATCCTAGCTTTCGCTGTCCTCATACTCTTCCCGTGGGGTTCAGTGGCCAGTGGACCTCGCATCCTGAGGAAAAGTACACGGGTGGAAAAGGGACAGGATCAGACTGGACAACACTCCAGTCGCAGAGAAGCTGTCAGCATCGGAGTGGCGGACAGCGGCCTATCTGCTGCTGCTCCCAGAGACGCCTGTGGCCAGAGCCGAGCCGCGACTCGCCAGGTGTGGCGGGGACCCCGAGATCCAGGGGCCCAGAGCGACCCCGAGATACTCACGCACCCCACACCTGAGGCCCATAGAGACACGAAGAAGCCCCTGGGGCCAGACCCGCCTTCCTCCAGGCGCACGGCGGAGAAGCCTGCGGACCCGCCGTGCCATCCCGAAAGTGCGCGCAGGGACCCCGGGCGCCCAGCGCGCGCTCCCTATAATGCAGGATTAGGGTACAACTGTTACTTCAATCATTAGTCACTGTATTTTGAAGGCCAGACTTATGGTTTGTTCAGAGATATAATTTGCTCAAATGCTCAGTAATCTTCTGCTTAGTTGTACTTCAAGTTGAAATAATCAGTACTTAGTGATTTATTTTAGATGTAAAAACTTTTCTTCTCTTATTTGCTGGGTTTTATGCTTAGCCTATCTCTCTCTCCCCTTGACTTAATATTGACTACTTTGAAGCCAACTGAAACTAAAGCAACTCCCTTTGTCTGCTCTTTGACACTGAGTTGCTTTGGGGTAAGAAGAAAATCTTTTTTGGGGTGGGGCAGGGTAGGATATGAAAGCAGTTTGCTTTTCAACATTTTGAATCTTATCACTTATTTTCTTTTGGGGGGGAGTGGGGTGTTTCATATATCTCAGCCTGGCCCCAAACTCTTTATGTAGCTGAGGATAACCTAGAACCTCTCAAGTGCTGGGATTCCAGGTATTGCTACCACACCTGGTTTATGTGGTACTGGGGATTGAACCCAGGACCTTGTGCTATGCTAGGCAAGTACTCTAGCAACTGAGCACATCTCCATCTTTACCATTTTTCTTAGTTGGTATGTAGTCAGCATTCTGTTATTATAGGAATTAATCTAACTTGTTTCATGTCATAATAAGGAACTTGCTTTTCAGTATTCCAGCCTGCAGTATCTATTTCCTTGTTAGCCACTACCCTATTGCTAAACTAGCATCACATATTTTAATTTTTTTGTGGGGGGTTCTTTTTGAGACAGGGTCTCCCTGTAGCCCCAGCTGTCCTGGAACTCACTATGTAGACCAGGCTGGCCTTGAACTCACAGAGATCTGCCTGCCTCTGCCTTCCAAGTGCTGGGATTAAAGGCGTGTGCCACCATGCTGGCTATCTAGATGTTTTAATTTTTAAAATAACATTCTACTTACAGGTCCTAATGACCATTTTGATTGTGATACAGGTTTAACTGTTATAATTAAAAGAACCAAAACCCACAGTGACCCCAATAGATAGCATTTCTATTTCTTTTTTTTTTTTTTTTTTGGTCCTTTTGAGACAGGGTCTCCCTATGGCCCCAGCGGTCCTTGAACTCACTATGTAGACCAGGCTAGCCTTGAACTCAGAGATCTGCCTGTCTCTGCCTCCCAAGTGCTGGGATTAAAGGCGAGCGCCACCACGCCCAGCAGCTTCTATTTCTTTAGCAGCATAGTCTGAGTTAAATTTTACAGGTTGTTGGGACGGTTATATTCCATGAGGACACTGAGTTTCAAGTTCTTTATACTTTGCTTTGCCAGTTTTACAGTGTTCTCATCTATGTGGTTGAAATGACTGACCCTGTCATGACTGTGTTTCAGTACAAAGAAGAGGAAGATAAGGAATATAAATATGCAATTTATTTTTCAAAATTTGATTCATAAGTTATACATATCACTCATCAATACTTATATTCTGATGATGAAAATGTAGCCTGTAGCTATAAAAGAGATTAGGAATCCAGTCTCTAGCTAGGGCGCAATGCTTCTAAAAAAGATGAGGAGCATACTGGAAACTAGGGGTCAAATCTGCTCTTCGTTTAGTTGGTTTGGTTGACTTTGCCTGTGTGCCCTTATGTCTGATGGAGTGAGGTTGCTTGTGATCTTATGTATTAAAAAAATACCAAAACTCTTTTCTCTCAACTTTTCACTGATTTTTGTCATCAATGTCCCAGGGCATTGTATGATAATCAGTAGGGGTGAAATTTGCTCAAATATGGGCTAAAAGCCTTTGGTGGCTTTAATTCCTACACTCTGCAGGCAGAGGCAGGCAGATCTCTGTGAGTTCAAGGCTAGCTTGGTCTTCATAGTGAGTTCCAGGTCAGCTGGGGCTGCAGGAAGACTCTGTCTCAAATAGAGCTCCCCCCCCCCCAAATCTTTGGTGGCTTTTATAAATACTGGATAGTTAAGAGACTATAGGTACTTGCAGTGGTGTCATAGATGGACAAGGTGATATACTTTTTTAATCTTCTTTTAAGTGTGCAGTGAAACTTGCCAAAATGGTTGGTTATGTGAGTGCTGGGACCGTGGAATACTTGTACAGCCAGGATGGCAGCTTCTACTTTCTGGAACTGAACCCTCGGCTACAGGTTGAACACCCTTGTACAGAGATGGTGGCTGATGTAAACCTCCCTGCAGCACAGCTCCAGGTGAGTCACCCTGATCTAGGCTCTTGTTAGAGCATAGAAAAGTTAGGAACATCAGAGGTAACTGAAAGACTGAGAGAAAGGCCCAGATAAGTTTGAGACTCACTTGATCTTTATAAATAAATTTGGGTTATACAGATAATGGGTTGGTTTTCTGGTATGGTTTAAATGTAGAAATATTACTGTATCTTCTAGCCAGACACAGCTAATAAACTGTTTTAGGAAGAAACTTTAAAAGCAATCTGCTTTCTTCAATTAATTATAGTAAACTTCATAATTTTGTTATCAGTCCCTATTCTTGTTTCTAGACTTCTTTATTGAAGCAGCTCTCTATAAGAGTGGTAGTCCGTATTTTTCTGGCAAGACTGTGGTAGCACACATTTATTTATTTATTTTGATCTTTTTTGAAACAAGGTTTCCCTGTAGCTGCAGCTGGCCTGGATTCGCTAATGGAGACCAGGCTGGCCTTGAACTCACGGAGATCTGTCTTTCTCTGCCTCCCGAGTGCTGGGATTAAAGGCGTGCACCACCATACCTGGCTACACACATTTATTTTTATAATGCATAAAGCAGTAGCTGTTAACATTAGATCTTCTTTCAGATCAGGAAACATACTATCATAAGTAGTAGAAGCAAATGATAAGGGTTGTTATTTTTAATGTGCTCCTAGACAGGTTTGCCCCTCCTTAGGCAACCTAGTGGTCCTTGCTTCCTGGAAGGAACCATATTGCTGCTGAACTTAATGTGGATAGTTCATCAGAATGGGGCACTAAAGCCCAGAACTTCTGAAGTCAGCTTCTCAAGTAGCTGAGACCAGAAGTACACAACAAAGCTCCTGGCTCTTATTTATTTGTATAACTAGTCTTTGCTCATATTAGGAACACCTTGCAGGTTCCCATTCAAGCCTAAAGGTTTATTGTTGATTTCTTTACATTTTTATTGGTACATATTTAAATTAAAAAAAAATTTTGTGTGTGTGTGTGTGTGTGTGTGTGTGTGTGTATGCATGTGTGTGCACATGTACCACAGGGTATGTATGTGGAGATTAGAAGGGACAACTTTGGGAAGTTGGTTCTTTCCTTCCACTGTGGGTTCCAGGGTTCAAAGTCAGGTTATCAGCCTTGGCAGTGACTTGACCCACTGAGCCATCTCACTGGCCCTTATTAGGGTATATTAATTTTCTGAAATTATAGGTTTCATTACATCATTTTCATACATGTTTGTCATGTTACCTTCTTGTCCTCCTCTTTTCCTACTTCCACCAGCCCATCCAGAGTAAAGGACTAAAGGATTTGTTTATTTTTCCCAGTAGTCTGAAGGGATGAGAGAGATAACTATAATGTTGTCAGGGCCTTTTAATTATCTGAACTTCTTGGATGACTATTAATCTTGGATATTTTTTATCTCATCCCTCCATGAAGATGCAATAACAGAGGGAAATTCATGTCTATTGCTTTAGGAATTTGGGGACATTTTAAGGAGTGGGGATGATCCCAGCAAATCTTTAGTAATATATTGTTTTGTGTAACTTAGGCTTAATGATTGCAGAATACAGATTATGGAAGTAGAATTTGTTTTGTTTTTTACAACACTTATTTATCCAGTGTGTTTGAGGTCAGAAGACAACTTGCTTGCATCAGTTTTCTCCTAGGAAAGATTTTAAAGAAAGTAGAATGTGGGCCTGGAGAGATGGCTCAGCGGTTAGGAGCACTGACTGCTCTTGCAGAGGACCCGAGTTCGAGTCCCAGCACCCACATGGCAGCTACAAACTGTCCTTAACTCCAGTTCCAGGGGAATCTGAAGCCCTCTTCTGACCACCGCAGCATTGCACGACACATGTGCACTCACATACATGCAGGCAATACACTCACATACAAAATAAAAATAATAAAAATAAAATATTTTTTTAAAAAAGAAAGTAGAATGTGTTCAGTGGCCCCCAAAATGAAGTCTGTTAAGGTAATTTGATAGCTTCCATACTTTAAGGAAAGTGACTTTGAAAACTGACATGTGTTTTACTACATTTCAGATTGCTATGGGGATCCCTCTGTTCAGGATCAAGGATATCCGTATGATGTATGGGGTATCTCCTTGGGGTGATATTCCCATTGATTTTGAAAATTCTGCACATGTTCCTTGCCCAAGGGGCCACGTAATTGCCGCTCGGATCACTAGTGAAAATCCAGATGAGGTAACCCATACTTAAAGTATTTGTGCTCCCCGCATGCCTGTTTTTCTTGTGAGCTATAATATTATGATAGTGTCTGAGGACATACTTCTGAAATGTCTTGGAACTTCCTTTGGAGAGGAGATTTATAAAAGTTTCTCAGAGCAAACAAACAATTGTTGCTTCATTGACCAGTTAATTTTACTTAAGTCACTGTAGAATCCCCAGTGGGTTTATAGTAGTGGGCCTTGGCTTGTGTGATTCACTTAGATCCTGACCACTGTGTATCAGCATTCTTTTCCTTGGAAAGACGATGTATCTCCTGTTCTCATTCTCTCACAGGGGTTTAAGCCCAGCTCGGGAACAGTTCAGGAACTAAATTTTCGCAGCAATAAGAACGTTTGGGGTTATTTCAGTGTTGCTGCTGCTGGGGGACTTCATGAATTTGCTGATTCTCAGTTTGGTCACTGCTTTTCCTGGGGAGAAAACAGAGAAGAAGCAATTTCGTAAGTATAGTAGCATTTGATTGCATTTTACCAAATAAAATTGGGCTAATCATCAGTGAAGGTATGAGCACCTGGATTGGCATCATTTATCTGCTGTGAAAGTACTTGTTGCAGAAACTTTTCTTAGGTTGCACTTGTGTTCATGTTGTGTTGTACTTGGCAGATGTTTTTCTGTTTGTTGTAATGAGGCTTTGCAAGTGTGTATATGTATGTGTATATATATATATATACATATTTCTATATACACACACATACATATATACAAAGGTATTTGCTTTAAAGGTATTTTTTCTCACGGTAATAATTTGGGGAGAGATTGAGTCTTGACTATGAGCTTGGTATCAGATAAATTATAGATAAATGTCTGTATTTGTCATTAGAATAAAATCATTTTTTTTAGGTACTAGGAGTCCAATCCAGAGCTCAATATATAGCTGTAAATGACTTATAGTCATTAAGTTTTTTATTTGACAAATATTGTATATATATTTATGGTATACCACCTGGTACTTTGATATATGCATATATTAAAGAATGGCTGAATCAAGCACTTTAGCATTTGCATCACCTCACATTCTTGCCATTTTTATTTCTGGTGATGATACTTTAAGTGTAATCTCCTAGCAGTTTTCAAATATACATTATATTAACCACAATCACCATGTTATTTTGTCATTTAAAAGAATAAAATTATATTCATTTTATAAGATGGGAATAAAAGAATTATCAAAATTGCATAGAAGATACTTCATTGTATTATAAAGAGTACAACAGTGGATATAAATATAACTGGCATATTAAATCTTAACCTCTTAATCATAAAATCAAATGAACAGCAGTTTTGTTTGACTATAAAATAAACCAGGGCTTTAGGAACTAATTCTGACAACATTATATATTTTTAAAAAATATTTCATGAATTATTTTTATGTGCATGAGTATATTGCCTGCATGTGAGTGCACCGATGTTGTGCAGTGCTCCAGGAGTCAGAAGAGGGTTTCGGGATTTCCCTGGAGCTGGAGTTAAGGACGGTTCATAGCCACCATGTGGGTGCTGGGAATCGAACCCGGGTCCTCTGCAAGAGCAGTCCGTGCTCTTAACTGCTGAGCCATCTCTTCAGCCCAGACAACATATATTTTTAAATACCTGTACAAAGTTGAAAATTAGAATAGTTCGTTTGCCTCTTTCTGCCTCTCTTTTTCCTTCCCTCCCTCCCTCCCTCTTTTCCTGTTTTTCCTTTTGGTGCTAGAGATTGAACCCAGGACCTTATAAATGTTAAACAAGTGCTTTGCCACTGAGATACTTCCAAACTTCTCATTTTATTTTAATTAAATTTTCAGCGATTTATTGCTTTACGCCACAGGTTTCATAGTATTCCCTTCACCTTTGAAATCAACAGAGTAGGTGATCACTAAGTATTTGTCAATATTCTTAAGGTTTTTGTTGTTGTTGTTTTGTCTTTTTGAGACAGGGTCTCCCTGTTCCCCCAGCTGTCCTGGAACTCACTATAAAGACCAGGCTGGCCTCAAACTCACAAAGATCCACCTGCCTCTGCCTCTCATGTGCTGGGATTAAAGGCATGTGCCACCACACCCAGAATATTCTTAAGTTTTTAACAATGCTTTCAACAGTGAGTGAATCTAAATATTTCTGATTTGTACTTCACAATTCTTCCACATCTACTTATTAAAACCTGTAAACAAAACAATTTCAAAATTATAGCAGTACCAGCCCCCACCAAAAAAACCCAAAAAAATTAGGCTATTTTTCTTTCACTACCTTATACTGCTCTGCTAAACTGAAGAAGGATCATACTAGGGGTTACAAACTGGTAGGTTTTTAGGCAGCCTCAACTTAAGTAGTGTTTGGATTGTCTGGCTCACAGAATATTTTTTAAAATTTGCTAATATTTTAAAACTTGGAAATTTAGATGAAAGATGGTTTTATATTCCATATGGTAAGTTAAAGTTGATTTTCTTTTTAATTACATTCATTTATGTGTGAATGTGCCACAATATACATATGGAGGACAGAGAACAACTTTCAGGAGCTAATTTTTTCCTTCCATCATATGGGTGTTAGGAATTGAACTCAAGTTATTAAGCTTGGCAGCAGGTGTCTTGACCTACTAAGCCATCTTGCTGGCCCATAGTTGGAAGTTTTATGTAACTGCTTCTTTTAAATGGGACATGAACTGGGTAGTTTAGACAGCCACCCTCCACTCTCCCTCTCTCATTTATGTTCCCAGACCAGCCTCTGTTGGCATTTTAGAAGGTTTAATGACCAGGCATTTGTTGGGCATTTAATGATTGGCATTTCTTGATTAGGAAAACCACTGTTTATTCTACAGGATATGCCCAATGACCTGGTCAGTCTCACTTCCTCTGATCTGCTCTTTATACTTCTCTACAGAAGAAAGCAAACTAGGTCAAGTTTTAGCATATTAAAATTGTCTCTGGATATGTTTCCTTCCTAATACTATGTCAAAAGTTCTTCAACTCAGCTTTCTTTGTTTTTTTCCTTCTTTGTTAAATCTGATCTACATTGTCTTTAGGTCTTGTTCTCTGTGATAGTCCTAACCCAGCATCATTTCCCATAATGTAAATACCATGGAAACAAAAATGTATCTTTCTTTTTTTTAAATTTTATTTTGATTTTTTGTATGTGAGTGTTATGCCTGCATGTATGTAAGTGCACCATGTGCATGCTATGCCTGCAGAGGTCAGAAGAGGGGTCAGATCCCCTGGAACTGGAGTTACAGATAGCTATTAATCACCGTGTGGATGCTGGGAACCTAACACATGTGGTCTGCAAGAGCAGCCAGTGCTCTTAACCACTGAGCCATCTCTCCAGCCCCAAAATGTATCTTGTTACTACTATATTCCCTGAATATGTGAATGGATTTGCCACTGGTCCCTGTCTTTGTGCCCTCTGTTTCAGTCATATTATTTCCTGAACACAATACATATTCTCTTCTTGCTTTCCTTTTGTTGTTGCTCTTTTCTTTGTTCCTTCATTTTCTACTCTGTACATTCAACAGAGTATTTATTATGCTACCAGGTCTCTCAGTATAGTAAGGACCAAAAGGCCTGTATCCTCATGGTACTGTATAATCCAGAGGAAGAAAGACAACCAATTAAATTGTAATATAGTAAGTTAGTGGGTTTACAGAAGGACTATACGGAAGTATATAGCTAAGTCAGTCAACCTAGTCTACAGGTGTCTGGAGAAGTATCTAGATACATACCAGAAAAGTGCATTGAACTAAGTCAGGTCAAAGGAGTGAGAGGAAGATGGAAGTAGGAAACAGGGAATGCCTAGGCTTCCTTGAAAACTGTTTTTCACTACTGGTCTTTTTTTTTTTTTTTTTTTTTTTAAGGCTTGGTGTGGGTTCTCCCACCTGTGGTTGTTTTGAGTTAAGCTTTCACTGTTTAACCAAAAGCTGGTCTTAACTTGTGATCTTCCTGCCACTGCTTCCCAAGAGCCAGTATTGCAGGTGTGTGCCATCATATCCCACTCAATGATACCTTTTGTTTTGGGGTGGTTTTTTTTTTTTTTTGGTCTTTTTGAGACAGGGTCTCCCTGTAACCCCAGTTGGCCTGGAACTCACTATGTAGAGCAGGCTGGCATTGAACTCACAGAGATCTGCCTGCCTCTGCCTTCTGAGTCCTGGGACTAAAGGCATATCCTACTACTATACTTTTTTAAAAAAGATTTATTTTAACTTTTGATTAAGTGTATCTTTGTAGGTATGTACACATATGTGTGGGTGCCTGTGAAGTCCAGAGGTACTGGATCCCTTCGGAGCTGAAGTTACAGGTGGTTGTTAGCCAACTGATATGGGTACTAGGTCCTTTGAAAGAACAGTATGTGCTCTTAACTGCTGTGCCATCTCTTTAGCCCTTCAGCTATACTTAGCTTATGTCAGACTCTTCCTTCATGGAGGTTGATTGTTTTTCCCCTTTTGATTTTTTTTTCTTCCACACCCTGGTATTTATGATATTCTGCTAGATACCTTGAATGTAGTTCTCGCTTTACATGTGTTTTGCGCATGTGAGGTAAATAATAAGAATTTGTTGACTGGGCATGGTATCTCACACCTTTAATCCCAGCACTCAGGAGGCAAAGCCAGTGAGTGAGTTCAAGGCAAGCTTGGTCTACATAATGAGCTTAAGGCCAGCTGGGGCTACAGGGAGACCTTGTTTCAAAAGAAAAAATTGTAGACAATTAATACGCTAATTCTAGCTAGTCAGCAATAACCGAATTGAATAATGAAAGCCTATTAAGTGAAAGCTGAGGATGATTTGCATTTAATTTGTTCTGTAGTCTTTATGATGAAATATGTGTGGTGTGCTGATGTTTTCTGGTAATGTTAGTCTGAGTTCCTATGTTCACTGACTTCCTGCAAATTCTCCCCTCTGAAATGAACATACTTGCACACTCTCATTTGTCCTTAGAACAGTCTGTCCTCCCTATCCTCCTAAGATTCCAAAAAAATGAAACAGTTCTTTGAAATGATTTGCTGAAACAGCTTATCTTCTGTTCTTCCCCTAGAAATATGGTGGTGGCATTGAAGGAGCTATCTATTCGGGGTGATTTTCGAACTACAGTTGAATACTTGATCAAATTGTTAGAGACTGAAAGCTTTCAGTTGAATAGAATTGATACTGGCTGGCTGGACAGACTGATAGCAGAAAAAGTACAGGTGTGTATTTCTCCTCTTGCATAAACAGACTCTGGGATTGGGTTTTTATTGACTGATAATTATCATCAGTTCCTGTCACCAGATGAGATTTTATTCTAATGTAAATGGTTCCTTATCTACCTGGGAAAATCCAGGTGTCTACTGGTTTAGCACTTTTCAGAATTCTTGTGCCAGGCTGGAATGTAACTCAGTTATAGTGTCTTACCTGACATGTACAATCCAAAAAAGTTCTTGTTGCCCATAAGATAGCCTTCTGGGGCAGGGGGTGTTGTGGGGGGCACATTTGGAGATCAGAGGACAACTTGTAGTCATTTCTTTCCTTCTACCATATAGGTTCTGGGGATTAAACTCACACCACCAGGCTTACCCTTACCCTCTGAGCCATCTTGCCATCTGACTGGTCCCATTTTGTTTTGATCAAATTTGTTCTTTGATAATCTGACATGTATATGATGGATTCTGATTGCTCTCACCCTTCCAGGTTATATTTGAAGAGAAGCATTCAGGGATTGATATGCCACTTCATTTTTATCAGATACTCAGTTTAGTTCAGAGGTGCCAACCTCTGTATCTACTAAGTGCTCATGAGAGGAAACTGTTTAAATTGACAGTCATGTTCCTGAATTTTGTGTAAAATTACTAGATTTGCCGGGGGTGGTAGCACATGCCTTTAATCCCAGCACTCAGGAGGCAGAGGCAGGTGGATCTTTGTGAGTTCGAGGCCAGCCTGGTCTACATAGTGAGTTCCAGGACAGCTGGGGCTACCAGAGAGACCCTATTGCAAAAAGACTAAATAAAGAAAGAAATAAAGAAATAAATAAAATTACTAGATTCATCTAAGTCCAAAGGTCAACATTTTGGCTATATAGCATTTTTTTGTTTTCTTAAATTATCAATAGCCAAATCTTTGTACCTTTTGGAATTTGTTTCTAACAAAAGTCTGTTTTTGAGCTACTCTTTACTTTGCTCAGTGAAAATTTTACAGAGTAGAAGGAAAATTACTTTTTCATCTCTATTGATATTCTAAAGGCAAAGCTAGGATTTTTGTTTGTTTTTTCTGTTTTTGTTTCTTGAGAATGTCTTATGCAGTCCAGGCTGGCCTGTACCTTACTGGGTAAGCAAGGATGACCCTGAACTGGTTCTCCTTGCCTCTGCCTCCCAAGTGCTGGGATAGGTATGTGCCACCATGCTTGGCTCAAATTCACTGTGGGAGTAAGGATGGATAGTTCACTGTTTCTTCACAACAATTTGAAGTTGATTTCATTTGAAGGTCTGTGGTGGCAAGTGACCATACTTTTCATCTGTCTGTCCTCTTTTTAGGCAGAACGTCCTGACACTATGTTGGGAGTTGTGTGTGGAGCCCTTCATGTGGCAGATGTGAACCTGCGGAATAGCATCTCTAATTTCCTTCACTCCTTAGAAAGGTAGGCTTTGTTTCTTGTGGCTGTGCCAACTAACCCATGGTCCTGAGTACATACTGCAGCTCAAAGACTTACTTGTTTTTCTGCCACTTCTTGACAGCTTATGAGTGCCACTTGTTATTCATGAACTGGTGGCAAAAAAGAGAGGGAATAACTGGAAGTTAATTTATACCATAGAGAAGGCCACTTCTAAAAAAATGTGTGTATATGTTATATGTTTGTGTTCATGTAGGTATACCTGTGCATGTGTGCACACGGGTGCACATGCATGTGTGTGCAAATGCTATTGGAGGCCAGAGGTTGATATTATATTTTGAGACAAGTCCTCTCACTAAACTTGGAGCTCACAGATTCAGCTAAGCTGTCTGGCCAATAAGCTCCAAGGATCTGCCTGTCTCCATACTGTTGCTGTGGAGTAACAGACACACCACAGCACTCGGGTTTTATGAAGGTGCTAAAAATTTGAACTCAGTTTCTTATGCTTGCATGGCAGGCACTTTACCCACTGAGCCATCTCTCTAGCCCAAAGTTTGTTGTTTTTTGAACACTGAAATCCATCTGCAGTAAATATTCTGTTTTGAGCAAATCTCCTCAAACCATAGTGATAAAGATCTGGTATTTCTCCCTAGCATTGAATCCTAAATATTTCCTGTATTACTAATCTACACCACATTTTAGGAATTAATAATTGAGGCTGATGTTCAGCATGACCTCACGTCTTTCAAGTGGAGGGTCAGACATGCGTGAAGCTGAACTAATTTCTAACGTTGATTCCAGAGACTAAGCTCTGCCTGAATTCCCAAAGGAATGGTCCAAAGGGCTAATCATATCAAAGCACTTTAATCACAGGCACTTTATTTCCTTCTGTGTTGTTAGATTTAACATCAGCTCCCTTTTGAAGCATCTGAAAGGAAAAAAAGAAACAAAATTTTGAAAATCGAAGTGAGATTTCAAGCCCTGTGATAAATATCTCACTGTGTTATTTTCATGCACCAAAACCATCAGCAGCTCAGATTTCCTTTCTGTATCAAATCTAAATCCCTCAGTGTGACTTCCAACTCCCTGAAGCTTTGGCCCTTTGACCAGTCCACTCTCTCATTTCTATTCCTCAGCATTCAGCCTAGTTAAATGGTTTCCCTACTAGTGTACAAATGCATCATGCACAATCCCCTTTAACATTCTTTTCATTCGTTTATTTGTCGTTTTGTCTTTTTGAAACAATCTTGTTAGGTATCTCAGGTTGACTTTGAGTCCCTTTGTAGCCCAGGCTGGCCTCAAATTCACTGTGCAACTGAGGCTGGCCTTAAATTCCCAATCCTCCTGTCTACTCCCAAGTACTGGGATTACAAGCATGTGTCACCGCATCTTACATAATATGACATCTTTTTTTTTTTGGTCATTTTGAGACAGGGTCTCCCTGTAGCCCCAGCTGTCCTGGAACTCACTATGTAGATCAGACTGGCCTTGAACTCACAGAGATCCGCCTGCCTCTGCCTCCCAAGTGCTGGGACTAAAGGTGTGCGCCACCATGCCAGGCCCATCTTTTTTTTTTTTAGTGTTTTTTTTATACAGTGTCTCACTATGTATCCCTGGCTGACCTGTAATTTGCTGTGGAGACCAGGTTGACCTTGAACTCAGAGATCCACCTGTCTCTGCCAAGTGCTGGGATTAAAGTTGTGCTCACCATACCATAATTAAAGAGTACAGGTAACTTATATATTCTTCACCCAGATTTACTGGTTGTTAACCACTATTCTCATTTTATTATTCGCTCTGATTATTAGTTTTTCAAAGTTTGATTTACATTTGTTTATGATAGGGTCTTGCTATGTAGCTGTGACTGGCCTTGTACTGAGAGCAGTCATCCTATTTCAGCCTTCTCGGTGCTAGATTATAGGTGTGAACCATTAAGCCTAGCAATTTTGTTTTTAAGAACAATTAATAGTGTCACATGGTCTATATTTCAAAAAGATAATATAGTGGGAAGCCTCCTCCTTACATGTTTCTTGTTACCCAGGGTCCTTCCCTATGGCCATTTCACGTTACTATTTTGTTCTGTAACCTTCTGGTACTGTCCTAGCTTACATAAATATATATATGTGATATTTACGTCTCACCTTCTGCTTTTTTTTATAGCCTATAGTTATTTAAAACACAAATGAAACTGGGTATGGTGGCACATAACTTTAATTCAAGCCCTTGGGAAGCAGAGGTAGGTGGATCTCTGAGATCTAGGCCAGCCTTGTCTACATAGTGAGTTCTAGGTCAGCTGGGGCCACAGGGAGACCCTGTTTCTAAAAACAAACAAAAGTAAAACACAAATGGTAACATCCTCTGAAACTGTTCTTCACTTTTCTTTTTTCAGTTCAGGGTGTCTTTTAATGTTTCTGTTGTTGTTTGTTGGTTGGTTTGTTTTTGTGTATTTTGCCTACATATATATAAGTGTACCATACTCATGCAGTGCCCATTGAGGCCAGAAGAGAGTGTTGGATCCCCTGGAACTGAGCTATGGGCAGTTGTTAGCGGCCATATGGGTGGTAGGAACCAAACCCAGGTCCTCTGCAAGAGCAGCCAGTGCTCTTAACCACTGAGTTATCTCCCCTGCCCTTGTTTGTTTGCTCTTGAGGCAGGGTCTCACTGTGTAGCCCTAGCTGGCTTAGAAATTGCTATATAGACCAGGGTGGCCTCAAATTCACAGAGATCTGTCTGCCTCTACTTCTTGAGTGTGCTTGGATTAAAGCTGTGTGCCAGCACAACTGGCTCTTTGAGTGTTTCTTAATACTACGTGATAAGCTTCATCATGCTTTTTTTTTTTTTTTTCTGGTCTTTTTGAAACAGGGTCTCCCTGTAACCCCAGTGGGCCTAGAGCTCGCTTTTTAAGCCAGGGTGGCCTCAAACTCATAGAGATCCATGTGCCTCTGTCTCCCGAGTGCTGGGATTAAAGGTTTGCACTGCCACACCCGGCTCATCATGCTTTTTAATGACTATAATATTTTATTTTATGTATGAGAAGATGCTTAACATGACGGATCATTAGGGAAGGGCAAACCAGGACTTCTGTGAACTATCACCTCACATCCATGTCTGTTGTAAAGAACCAGAAAATAACAAATGTTGACAAGGATATGAAGAAATGGGGACCCTTGTGCATTATTCATGGGGATGTAAAATGGTGCAGCCACTATGAAAGACAGTATTAAAATTTCTCAGAAAATTCAGAATGGAATTGCTTTGTGGTCCAGAGCAATAGTAGTTCTGGATAGAACAAAAGATTTCAAAGCAGAGTCTCAAAGAGATGCTTACAATTTAATGGCAGTGTTATTCATAGAAACTAAAATACAAAAACAGCCCAGATATCCATTGATGAATATATGGATAAACAAAAACTGGTAGGTAAATACACACCAAAGGAATATTACCAAGCCTTAGAGAGGGACTTTCTTTTTCTTCTTCTTCTTATTTTTTATTTTGTGTATGAGTGTATTGCCTTCATGCGTGTATAAGTATACCCGTGTCGTGCAATGCCGGTGGAGTCAGAAGAAAGTGTTGGGTTCCCCTGAAACTGGAGTTTGGGTGGTTGTTGGCTGCCATGTGGGTGCTGGGAATTGAACCTGAGTCCTTTGCAAGAGCAGCCAGTACTCTTAACCACTGAGCCATCTTCAGCCCTGAGAAGGATTTTCTAAGCCATGCTAAAACTTAGTGGGTATTAGGCTAAGTGAAATGATCCAGTCATAAAAAAGATAAATCTGTTTGATTTTGGTATGAATAGGTATCACAAATAGTCAAATTCATAGAAACAGAAAATGCTAGGTACTAAAAAGCTATATAAATTTGGAGTTATTGTTTAAAAAGTATAGAATTTCAGTTTTGCTGAAATAAAAAAGTTCTAGAGATTGGTTGTACAATGCTGTGACTTAACTATACAGTTGTACATGTAAAAATGATTAAGGTGGTAAATTTTATGTTTTGTATACCTTACCATAATTAAATATAAAAAAATATTTTTTTTTTTTCATAATTTAGGCAATCTGTTACAGATAGTCATTTAGGGTGTTTTTGTTTCTTTAAATTACTGTGTAGCCCTGGGAGGTCTGTTGTTTAACTCTCAGAGATCTGCTTGCCTCTGTCTTTCAAGTGCTAGAACTAAAGGCATGCACCACCACACCCAGCCTTGGCTTTTTTCCTGGTCTTATTATTTCAAGAAATCACTATCATTAATCTTATAAACTATTAGCACTTTATAGAATAAGTGTTTTGTATATTGTTCTTCTAGGGGTCAAGTCCTTCCTGCTCACACACTTTTGAACACAGTAGACGTTGAACTTATCTATGAAGGAGTCAAATATGTTCTTAAGGTAATGCAAACCCCACCCAAGTCTGCACCTTAGTGTCTGTCTCTCTTTTTAGTTGGTTCTCTCAGTTTAGAGGTAGGGGAATGCTGGCTTTAGTGCAGGGATTGGAGTGTTACTGTCAGTATTTGTGTCGGTATCTTGAATCATTATTCCATGATTATAGGAAAATCTCTTTAGTTATTTCTCAACTTCACATTACTGTAAGAGATAAAGGGAAGATAGAACTGACCACCAGAGCAAAGAGAAGCAACTGAGATTAGCCCTATCTGCTTACACCGGGACTACTCCACAGCCAGAGACACTGGTGTAAATAGCATCAGTGCCATTAACCTTCCTGACAGACTGTTGTACCTGTATCTTTTATCTTATTTATTTATTTATTTATTTATTTTTTGATCTTTTTGAGACAGGGTCTCCCTGTATCCCCAACTGGCCTAAAACTTGCTATGTAGACCAGGCTGGCCTCAAACTCACAGAGATCCACCTGCCTCTGCTGGGATTAAAGGCGTGCACAACCATGCCTGGTATACCTATATCTTTGAACTGCTGACAGTGTGTCTGGGGCTGGATTTAGGAGGGGGTGGTACACTGGTTTGACCCTTCTGGTTCTTGTGTACTACAGGTGACTCGACAGTCTCCCAACTCCTATGTGGTGATCATGAATGGTTCATGTGTAGAAGTAGATGTGCATCGGCTAAGTGATGGTGGACTGCTTTTGTCTTATGATGGCAGCAGTTATACCACATACATGAAGGAGGAAGTGGATAGGTGAGTGGCTCTGTGAGCTCTAGTTGCTTGACAGTGTATTAACTTAGTTTCTCTTACTGTTCATTAGCTCTTGGGATTTTTCCAAGTCTTTTTTGCTATAATTAATATTCAATTAAAAACCAAAAAGCATATATATTTCAAATTAAATTAAGAGTGCAAAAGTATTTATATTAAAAGCATGTCTCAAGCTGGGCATGGTAGTCTATGCCTATAGTTCAGCAACTTAGGAGGCTGAGGAAAGATGATCAGTTGAGCCTAGAAGTTTAAGGCCAGCCTAGGCAACTTAGTAAGCCTGTCTCTCTTAAGGAAAAAAAAACATGTTTCCTAACCACTTCAACATGATGGACAATGAAAAGTTCCCTTTGAGTAAACTACTATAATTGACAGTTTCTTATATATTTTTAGGACATATAAAATACATATAGCAAAATTACATCCATGCTGTATGTCTAATTTTTCTTTAATATCCTTTAAATATTCTCTGCATTTTTAATTTTTTTTTTTTTTGAGACATGGTCTTTTTTGGACACATGGCTTTGCTATATTGCCTGAGCAAATACAGGAGAAGGACCTTGAGCTTCTGACCTTTCTGCCTCCATCTCCTGATGTTGTGATTACAGGAATGTACCATGATAGCTGATTTATGTGGTGGATCGAACCCAGTGCTTCATATATGCTAGGCAAGCATTCTACCAGCTGAGTAACATCCCCAGCTCCCTGCCTCTTTATTTTTACTTTTGACAGTGTAGCACCAGTCATATTTTTGTGAGAATTGAATAAATTAATACACTTCAAGTGCATAAAACATTGCCTACAGCAGAGTTATGGTTCAACAAATGCTAGTTATAATCTTGCTGTCTTGTGCCTCGTAATCCCTGTGTTACAGAGGCCGAGGATTATGAGTTTGAGGCCAGATTGAGCTACATAATGAAACTCTTTCAGAGTGGGTAAGGGAAGAGGGAGAGGGAAGGGAGAAAGGAAGATGGAGCAAATGAGGAGAAGAATGGAGGGAATCAAGAGTTGGGGGAAAGAAAGGGAGAGAGGGAGGCAGGAGGGTCTATTATTATATCATCATTATCTTGGTATGTTTTGATAGAAGCATCTATTCTTTTTAATGGTTATGTAATATTCTAGTATATGAGTATACCATAATTTATTTGTTCCCAATTTCATTGAAAATTACTATTAAAATTGTAAACAGGGGTTGGCAAGATGACTCAGCAGGTAAAGCCTGACAGCCTGAGTTTGATCTCGAACACCCTCATGAAAGAAGGCAAGACACTTGCAAGTTGTACTCTGACCTCTACACATTTGTCTGCATGTATCCACACATGTACACAAACATAAAATGAATAAATAAAAATTAATAAAATTTAAAAGTCCGAACAAAGATAAAATGAATGCCCTGTGTGTATGCATGCATTGTGTATACGATAAAATTTTCTGTTCTTTGAAGACATATTTTCTCATTGTTTTATATCCTGAGTGCCTTATTGCCTTGTCTGCTCCTCCTTATCTCCTAGATACCGCATCACGATTGGCAATAAAACCTGTGTGTTTGAGAAGGAAAACGACCCGTCTGTGATGCGCTCACCTTCTGCTGGGAAGTTAATCCAGTACATCGTGGAGGATGGAGGCCATGTGTTTGCTGGCCAGTGCTATGCTGAGATTGAGGTCAGGGTGCTGAATACACTATTGGGCCCTGTCAGGGAAAGTAGGAAAAGGTTGACTAGAATGGAGTAGGTCTGAAAAATTACAGAAAGGAAACAGAAGTAGAAAAGGAAGATCATCAATTCATTTAATATGGGTTGTGAAACTTAAGATTTTTAAAAGCAAATTAAAAAGTTCACCATTATCTTTTGATAGATGAAGAAACTTGAGCTTAAAAGTAGTTACTCGGCCACTGTACAACTGATAGATGTTATGTTAACTGCTGACTACCCAGAGAAAATATGTTAGGTAGAGTTGGGGCACAAAACAGACGAGTAATGAAATATAAATTCTAAGAGCAGGAAAGTCACCTGACCCAAATCAAGATAGGGTGTGAGGTAAGGAAAGACATCCTGGAAGAGAGGGGATACTTGATCTTACTTTTGAAAAGATAGATACCTAGTTCAGGTGCAGACTGGAAGGTAGCATGTTTAACATTGAGGCATAGAAACAAGACAGTGTGTGATTAGGGGCTACATGCATGTATTATCAATGATTAAGAATAGACTAAGGTTTAATGGGGAGTGGCGGGTGAGGACGTCACAGAAGGAACAGGAGATCATAAAGGAGCCTATATGACAAGGTAAGTTCAGGCTGTCATGAAGGCTGTGGGAAATCACGGAAGGATTTTAAGTGGTAAAGTGATATGGTAAGATTCAGTCTCTAGAATGATGGTTTAGGGAGACCTTACTAGAGTTGTATACCACATAAGGATATATCATAGGTTTTGTAAGTACTCTGGGCCTCAAAAGAGGAAGAGCCTAACCACAAAGACATTGCAAAAGGAGGCTTTTGAGAGAGGTTTAGAAGATGTACTTACAGGGACTGGTAATTGGCAGGTAAAGGAGAATAGAGTGAAAAATAACCTTTAGTTTTGGCCTCCTGGCAGACAGACAGACAGAGAGTGAGCACATGCATCTGCTGGTATGAAGAAGCAAAATTGTCCACCATTTCTAAATAGAAAAGAAATGAAATCACAAATGGTAGCAAAATGTATGTGAAAGTTAGAAAAATACCATATTTGGTGGTGTATATCTCTAATCCCAGCACTTGGGAGGTGGAGGCAGAAGATCAGGAATTCAGGGTCATCCTTAGCCTACCTAGCAAGTGGTGGGGACAACTTGGGCTTAAACAACAACAAAAATGGAACAAACCCATACAGGAATTATCTATATCTGTTATTAACCCTCAAATCTAGTTCTGAAAAATTTACTAATTGCCTACCTTGGTACTTTGTTGGAGATTTTAATAGATTCCCATTTTTCTGGGTTAAATTAAATGTAGTCCATTTTAAATGCTAAGGGAAAACTGACCTCATTAAATTATTCATCTTCATAAGAGAGATCAAACTCTTAATTTACATATTATTTATTATAGGTAATGAAGATGGTGATGACCTTAACAGCTGTAGAATCTGGCTGCATCCATTATGTCAAGCGACCTGGAGCGGCTCTTGACCCTGGCTGTGTGATAGCCAAAATGCAGCTGGACAACCCAAGCAAGGTTCAGCAGGTGAGGAGGGAAGCATTGTGAATATTGCTGTCCAAGAGTGAGGACATAGTAGTGTAGAGGGAGTTTGCCAGTTTTTTTTTTTTTTTTCTCCTTCCTTCCTTTTTCTCTCTCCCTCTCTCTCTCATTCCCTCCCTTCTTTCCTGTCCTGTCCTGTCCTGTCCCGTCCCGTCCCGTCCCGTCCCGTCTCTTTTTCCTCCCCTCCCCTTCCCTTCCCTTCCCCCTCCCCCTCTTGCTTCTGGGTATGTATATGTGAATGTGTTATATATGCATGTGGTCTGTGTGCATTTGCATGCCAGAGGAGGATCACTTGATCACTCTGCCTTTTTTCCTAGAGATAGAATTTCTCATTGATCCTAGAAGTAGGCTGGCAAGCCCCAATGATTCTCCTGTTTCTTACCCCCCACAGTGCTAGGTTTATCATGTCCAGCTGTTTTTATGAGTGCTGGGGATTTGAACTCGTGTCCTCTTGCTTATGCATAGTGCTCCTATACACTGAGCCCTCTCCCAAGCTCCAATCCTTTCTTCCCTTTCTTTTGTTTTTGAGATCAACTTGAACTCCTGATCTTCCTGCCTGCCTCTATCTTCTAAGGCCTGGAATCATAGGTATGTGCCTCCATACCCAGCTTCTTGTCAGTTTTTTCTTAAGCATTTTTCTCCAGAATTACACTAGTTGATGTGGAACTGAGATTCAGTAATTTTCTCATAGTGTTTCTTCCTGACTTCTGAGTAGATGGGTACACTGAAGGAATGTCTTAATATTGCATAGTGACTGAATTGCAGTGTGGTGTTTGTGCTCAGAGTAGAAGGTAATGAATGATGATCTCTCCTTATGGTTGACAGGCTGAGCTTCATACAGGTAGTCTGCCACAGATCCAGAGCACAGCTCTCAGAGGCGAGAAGCTCCATCGAGTGTTCCACTATGTCCTGGATAACCTGGTCAATGTGATGAATGGATACTGCCTTCCAGATCCTTTCTTCAGCAACAGGGTATGAATCATCTGCCCTGGGGAAGAGCTGTACAAATAAGGGGTCTTTTCCAAAGTAGTTTGATGTCTCAAGGGGAAAGTTTTAAGATTTTTTTTTCCGTTGTTGTGTTGGGGATTGACCCCAATTTCTTGTGTATACTATGCAAATGCTGTACCACTGAGTTAGCTCATGGGGAATTTTTAGAGAAAGAAAGTTTTTGGCATGCAACTTGTTCACCTTTATTTGTTGGAATTTGAAGATTTTCACTCCTTGTTTCTTTCACTTGGTGGTATTCTTAAAGTAAGCACTTTGGTGTAGTAAATTTGGGTATTGTGTTGACTTTGTATCCCATTTAATTATCTCCTCAGGTAAAAGACTGGGTGGAACGATTGATGAAAACTCTCAGAGATCCATCCCTGCCTCTTCTAGAATTACAGGATATTATGACCAGTGTTTCTGGCCGTATCCCCCTCAATGTAGAAAAGTCTATTAAGAAGGAAATGGCTCAATATGCCAGCAACATCACATCTGTCCTCTGTCAGTTTCCCAGCCAGCAGGTATTTATAGGGTAACTTTCAGTTTTTTCCATAGGCTGCCACTGGAGTTCATGCTCTTGGAGGACTCTCTGTTTGAATCCTCCTTATTGTCTGACTGTTGTGTTTTCACCATGGTAAACATGAATCCTTCACAAAACTGCCTCAAGAGGTGAGCCCAATAAGCAGAACACTATATGTGAAATATAAAATGCCTCACTATGTGTGAGAAAAGCACACTTTGGCCATGTATTCCACATAACTTTGTTCTTAAGGCTAGTCCTTAAGTTTGAAGTGAGAGGTATTGGTGATCTGGTTATCAGATACTTCTTTATTACCTCAACAGCATCCTTACCATTTGCCTATAATGCAGAGTTATATAGGGAGTAAGTCTGGGCAAGTGACAGAGTAGGGGAATAAAGTTTAGATTTTGACCTTAGACAGACCTGGCCCATCATGGCCTCTGGGTAAATATAGTTTTGTGATGTAACCATTAGACTATCTAGAGATAAAAGTTGCTTCTTTATTTAGCATAAGCTTCTAAATTTGCAGTAACTTCAGGTTGCTGACAAAACGTCAAAGATGGGAATTGCCATGTCATAACCAGGAAGACTCCTAGTGGTGCTGTGGAGGACAGTGCTTTGGGTCCCTTTGGGAGGTGGGGCTTCATTTTCCCCGTTTCTTTTGCCTTAGATTGCCAACATCCTAGATAGTCATGCAGCTACCTTGAACCGGAAATCTGAACGGGAGGTCTTCTTCATGAACACTCAGAGCATTGTCCAACTGGTGCAGAGGTAGTCACTTGGATCCAGATTCCATCTCTCTTTTCTTTTAATTGGCGTAAAGAAATTAACTCAGGTCTGACTTTAAGGGAATACTAAATACTTTATTTCTCAGCAAGTGCCTTGTGTCTTTTCACTATCTTAGAATTGTGACCTAACTCATAGTCAACATTTCTAGTGTTTTCTTAATATTCTGTCAGTTACTATGGCCCCCAAATTCTACTGTTTTCTTTTTCTTTGTAATTTTGATGAGATCCTAAGTTTTCTTCTTTGTAGTTTATGGAGCCACATATTTGGACTAAAAGGGTATTCAGAGCACTTTCAACCTTACTTTCAAATTTTTCAAAAATCCCTTAGCCACTTCAAGGCAAGGGTTGGTGATAATTTTTCTTCAGCAGTAGGAACCAAATCAGGATGTCATTAGATAGGGTTATGAAGTCTTGGGGGAGAGGGGAGGGTGGTTTTTATTTTCTTTTTCTCCTTTCCTGCAGTGAAATTACTTTTAGGCTTCAAATTTAAAATAATCTGTTTGGGTGATAGAATAGGTGTAACATGAAAATACAAGACACAGCCCTGCCCTGCATCTCAGGGGAAAGGGGGTAGTGGGAAGGTCTAGAAAGTAAACTTGGCCTCTGGGTTTATTATTTAACAGTGTTGGCCTGCTGGGCTTTGTAGTGGAAACTGCTTTTATCTTCCTAGGTACCGAAGTGGCATTCGAGGCCACATGAAGGCTGTGGTGATGGATCTGCTCCGACAGTACCTAAGGGTAGAGACGCAGTTCCAGAATGGTAAGCTTTCTCCTGAGGACCCTTTCTAAGAAAGTTTCCAGTTCTGATGACCAACGAGAATGTTCTTACAGCACTATAAGGGAGCTCAGCCAGTTCATCCTCCCATCACTTCCAAACTTTTCCTTCTTCACCATTTCCTCAAAAACTAGAACCTCCAGCTCCCACTAACATGAATGGAGAGAACACTAACCAACACAGCTTGATGAAATTGGAAATCCAGCTGGGCATGGTGGTGCACGCCTTTAGTCCCAGCATTCAGGAGGCAGAGGCAAGCGGATCTCTGTGACTTAAAGGCCAGTCTGGTCTACATAGTGAGTTCCAGGCCAGCTGAGACTACCAGGAGACCCTATATGAAAAAGACCAAAGAGAGAGAGAGAGAGAGAGAGAGAGAGAGAGAGAGAGAGAGAGAGAGAAGAAGAAGAAGAAGAAGAAGAAGAAGAAGAAGAAGAGGAGGAGGAGAAGAGAAGAGAAGAGAAAAGAAAGAGGAAATCCAATTCCAGTGTGCTGAGTTAACATCTCAGAGATTAGCATTCCATGTTGACATCTTGACCTTTGTGTAGTGAGAGATGGTTGAGTCCTGCCCAGGCTGAAATTGAAATTCGCTGTCTGAGGAGCTTGCCTCTCAGCAGCTAATCCATGGACTGAACTCCAGGTATATGGGAAGGGCTCAAATTTTCAACTACTTTTTAGTGTGCCATTTAGGTAGAATTTATCCCTGGCTTTCTGAAGAGCTTCACTAAATGATTTAAGCATGAAATACCTTGGTTTCTAAGACGTTAAAGCTATAAACTGCCATTGTGGCACATTGCCACAAGATGGCAGTATAACACCAGAGAATTCCAAACATCACTTAAAATTGTCTTTTATCTCTTCTGCTCACTTTCCATCATTGATAAGGTGTCTCTATTATTCATGACTAGTGAAAGTCCCCAAGTAGATATCAGCAAGCTACACCAAGTTGACTTTATCCCACTAATACAAGGTTGGTAAATTTTGAGACAGTTATATAACAGCATATACTAGTAGAATAAAGAGAAATAAACCTAGTCATCATCAAAGATACGGGAAGAAAAAAATTTTACAAATTAATATTCATTCATGATCAGTTCTTAGGAACTAAGAAAAAATAGGACATTTTTGCTAGTTGGCATGTCCCTGCCCATTGCCCTATGCCAGGGATCAAATCACTGAGCTACATCTCACCCCTGAAGTGGCACTTTTTAATCTTGTTAAGAGGGCCCACATGTCTGTATGCATAGGATATAGCATACATAATGGCAAAATGTTTAAAACGTCCCTTTAATTAAGACAAAGACACTGATTATTACTACTTCTATTCAGCAGTATATTGAATGTCCTTGCCAGTGGATAAGAAAAGGAATTAAATTTTAGGGGCATGATCGCTTATTCCTGTAATTCAACAGGTGGAGGCAAGAGAATAAGGACTTCAAGACCAGCCTGGTTATATGAGATTCTGTCTGAAAAAAAAATGGGAAAAGTTTAAGGACTACCACGATACAGTCTCTTCTTGGAAGGCTCAAAGAGCCCATGGATTTATTATTAAATTATTTAAAACCAAAGTAAATTTTCTTGATTTATTTTTATTTTATGTGTATGAGTGTTTCACCTCCATGTATGTAAGTGCACCCATGTTGTGAAAAGCCTACAGAGGCCAGAGGAGTGCTTTGAATCCCCTAGAACTGGAGTTAGAATTGTTAGCAGCCAAGTGAGTGCTGAGAATCAAATTTGGGTCCTCTAGAAGAGTAGCCAGTGCTCTTAACCACCAAACTATCTTTCCCAAACCAAATTTTTGAGCACAGAAGTCAAACATATAAAATTCAGTTGCAGCTGGGTGTGTAGCTCAATAGAGCACTTACCTAGTATGCCTGAGTCCCTGGAGTCATCCTCAACACTGTAGAAAAAAAAAAATTACAGCAATTATTTAGAAAAACAGTTTTGAAAAATAACATTGAAAATACCAAACAAAAATATAAAGTATGAAGGAACAAATATAAAAATGTTCAATCATCTTTTGGAGGACATTCTAATCAGTGAAGAATAGTAAACAACATCTAAGTATATGACAATATTGAATTGGAAAAGATACTATTACAAAGGCATTGATGCTCCCTAAATTTATAGATTCATCGACATTCCAATAAATACCCTTCTAGTTTCTGTGAATTTTATCAAGCTAATTCTAAAACTTACAAAAAATTCTGGCAATAATCAAGATATTTCCAGAATGTTTTGGTGTGGTGTGGTGATACACTTCTGTAATCCCAGCATTCAGAAGACAGAGGCAGGCAGGAAGATTGCTGCACATTTAAGACCAGCCTGCTCTACATAGCTAGTTTTAGGGCTACATAGTGAGACTCTGTCTCAGCAAAAAATATTTCTGAGGCTGAAGAGATGGCTCAGAGGTTAAGAGCACTGACTGCTCTTGCAGAGGACCTGGGTTCAATTCCCAGCACCCACATGGCAGCTACGACCTTCCATAACTCCATCCAGTTCCAGGGGATCTGTCTGATCCCTTCTAACCTCCTCAGGCACTACACGAGAGGACCCAGGTTTGAATCCCAGTACCCACATGGCAGCTAACAACTGTCTGAAAAATCCAGTTTCAGGGACTCTGATGCTCTCTTCTGGCCTCAGCAGGCATTGCATGACATGGGTGTACTTACATGCAGGCATTATATTCATACACATTATTTATTTATTTATTTATTTATTTATTTATTTATTTATTTATTTATTTATCTTTTTGAGACAGGGTCTCCCTGTAGCTCCAGCTGGCGTGGAACTTGCTATATAGGCCAGGCTGGCCTTGAACTCACACAGACCTGCCTGCCTCTGCCTCCCAAGTACTAGGACTAAAGGCTATAAATGAAATATTTTTTAAAAGAATAAAAATATTTCTGAAGAAATGAAAGATAAAAGAGTTGCTTGATGAGATACCAAGCTTTAATATAAAGGTATATTAATTACATAGCTATAGCATTTGTAAAGAAAATTGATAACCCAGAAATAGGTCCCTACATATGTGAACATTTATTCTGTGATAGAATAGGCATTTGATGAGAAGGATAAACTTTAATAAACCATACCAAGACAATGAACTATCATTTGTTTTTATTTAATTTACTTAAATTTTATGTGTATGAGTGTTTTGCCCACATATATGTAAGTGCGCCATGTACATGAAGTGCCCATGGAGACCAGAAGAGCGTTGTTGGATCCCTTGGTGCTGACGGTTGTTAGCAGCCATGTGGGTGCCGGGAACTGAACCCAGGTCCTCTGGAAGAACAGTCAGTACTCTTAAGTGCTGAGCCACCTTTAAGGCCTTAGTCATTTGTCTTTTTAAAGTAGTAATCTAATCCCTGCTATACACTCAAAAATCAACTTCAAATGTATTAAAAACTTAACATTCTTCAAAGAAGCAAAATTAGGTTTTAGAATAGCCTTCTGACTGCAGCAGAGAGAAAATTTTTTATCATATTAGAAACAGAAGGTGTAGACTGTAAAGGAAAAGATTAATTTGGTCTCCTCAAGAACTTCTGTTCATCTAATGTACTGTTAAGAAACTGAAAATACTGGCCACACAGTGAGAGAAGAAACCCACAAAATTTACACCTAATAAAAGATTGGTACCTGGAGAACTGCTGTGTATCACCGTAAGTGAAGAGGCTCTAATAGATGAGATGAGTACATCCATCCAGGTGATACGGCTGTAGACAAAGCAAAAAAATGGGCAAAAAAGTATAAAAAGATATTTAATGAAAGCACAAATAATTCATAAAATTAAAGAAAATGTTCAAACCCATTACTAACTAGAGAACTGGGAGTCCAAATCCCAAATTAAAAAAAAAAAAGTGTATGTGTATGCCTCTGTGTGAGTGTATGCCACATGAGTGTTGGTGTCTGAAGAGGCCAGAAGAGGGTGCTGGATCCCTTAGAATTGGAGTTACAGGCAGTTGTGAGCTGCCCAGCCTGGGTGCTGGGAGCTGAATTTGAATCCTCTAGAAGAGCAGAATGTGTTCTCAACCACTGAGCCATCTCTTCACACTACGAAATATCAGATTTTAAAGTCAAATTATCTTAATACTGGTCCTGTAGATAGAAATATAAATAGTATGAATGCTCTGGAGAACAGACTGTCCATGTCTAATAAGTTTCTAATATAGTAGAGCTTTATTTATACTCTTCAGCCTAATAATTTTACTCTCTCTCTATATATATATATATATATAGAGAGAGAGAGAGAGAGAGACTATTTTGTGTCATCACTATTCATAGTAGCAAAAAAAGAGAGAGGAAATTATACACAAATAGAATAGCTTATTGAATTCTAACATATTCTTACAGTGGAATATTATATAGCACTTAAAATAGAGGCTCCATGGTAAACATATAAACAAACAAATGAATTTGGAAATACAATGTGGAGAGAAAGAAATTAAGTTATGGAAGAATCAATACATAATGATTCTGTTTTTCACCAAGGTCAAAACCAGGAAAAACAAAACAAAACAAGCTATGTATCCTGGTGCAAATGTAAAGAAAAGCAGAATGATTATAATATGCAATTCAGCTTAGTAATTGTTTCTGAGGAGGAGCACATAGCATAAGGGAATTCAAAGGTAGCAAAGGGCTCCATTAAAATTTAGTGGCTGTGAAGGTAGGCATGATGGCTTATGCTCCCAGCACTTGAGAAGCTGAAGCAGGAGGAGTGCCAAATTCAAAGTCAGGCTTGGATTACATAGTGAGAACTTACTTTAAAAAAGTAAATGTTTTTAGAAATCTGGGTATGGTAGTGTGCACCCATAATCTCCGTACTTGGGATGCTAAGATAGGAGGATCCCTGAAAGTTTGAGTTCAAGGCCAGCCTTGGCTACAGAGCAAGGCTCTGTACAGATAGATAGATTAGATAGATAAATAGATAGATAGATAGATAGATAGATAGATAGATAGATAGATAGATAGATAAAATTGGGACTGGAGAGATGGTTCAGCAGTTAAGAGCACTGGTTACTCTTGCAGAGGACCTGGGTTCAGTTCCCAGCACTACATGGCAGCTAACAACTGTCTTTAACTCCAGTTCCAGGGGATCTGATGTCCTCTTCTGGCCTCTGTGGGTATTGCTTATTTATACACATCAAATAAAGACAAACAAAAAATTATTTTAAGAAATAATACATGGGTATTTATTCATTTTGCATTTTAACATATATTTTATGTCTTCTTTTTCTATCACAATTAATAGTTTTTTTAAGTAAACACTTGGTGTAGTTACTGTGTTTGTTAATGTCTCCCCTTATTTCAGATAACTGTATTCTCTTTATTTCCCCTGCTCCTAATAATTCTTTTTGCCAAAAAATATTTCTGATGTTTCTGCAGAGCTGTGTCTCAGTAGGGGAATACAGGACAACCAATTTTTTTTTAATGCAGCTCTGGGGATTGAGTGTACTGGAGGACTGTTCTGCCACACAGCTGCATCTCTAAAGGGCAACCAACTTTTTTCCATGTTGTTCCAAAGGATTGGCTAGTTTCTGCATAGTGCAGTCTAGTGTGTTTTTTGTTGGTTTGGTTTGAGGGGGGGATCTTTTTGAGACAGGGTCTCTCTATAGCTCCAGCTAGCCTGGAACTTGCTTTGTAGACCAGGTTGGCCTTGATCTCACAGGGATCCATCTGCCTCTGCCTTCTGAGTGTTCAGATTAAAAATGTTTAATGTATATTTTATTTTTTGGTCTTTTTGAGACAGGGTCTCCCTGTAGCCCCAGCTGTCCTGGAACTCACTATGTAGACCAGGCTGGCCTTGAACTCACAGAGATCTGCCTGTCTCTGCCTCCTGAGTGCTGGGATTAAAGGTGTGCACCACCATGCCCAGCTTAATGTATATTTTAAACAGATAAATTAGTGTTGCTCTTGTCAAATGTTACTCTCAGAAAACATGGGAAATTTGAACATCACTGTTTTAGTTTGACATAGAATCTGAATTGGGAAGATCATCCTTTAATATTTTTATGATTTCATAAAATTTTGGCCCGTGAATACGTAAACACTTAATTTTTGTTTACTTGGGAACTTAACTCAGGGAAGCTGTCTTCTGTAGAACCAGGTTTCACTCTTGTTCCATTGCAGATACCTCTGTGATACACAGGAAGCTTCTGTTCCTGTTGCAGAACACAGAGTTCCTACAGAGCCAGTCTGCCTCTGGTGCCTTCAGGAAGGCCAGGCAAAGCAGACAGAACTCACTTCCCTAAAGCCTTTCAGAACATGCAAGGCTCTGTCTTCTATGCCTTGGTTTGGATTTGGAAATCCTATGCAATCCCTGCTTTCTCCTAGACTTACAGTCGAAAGATCCATTCCCAATATAGCAGACACATATGAATATTGATAAGTTCATTGTGGTTTTATTTCTTACACTAAAACAGTTCTTAGCAATTATAGTGAACATTGTCAATGAGTCAGACTTGGAATCAGAAGCTCAAGCTTGAATAGCCCTAAAGGATGTCAAGATTAATGGTTTTGATATTTATTTTTTAATGCATGTTTTTTAATTTTATATAGAAACTGTTTAATCTTCATCTTTGGAAACTGTAGACTATACATGATTTGGAAAGGAGACTACCAAACAGTCAAAGAAGGGCCATCTACTCTACTCCTTCTCTTTTGTCTGGTCACTTGGAAATATGTTATCAGCTATGATTGTTGCTTGCTGCCTCACATTATTTTTATCCATGTATTCACCATAGTCCACTTTCCCTTCCACATATATTCAAGTCCCCCTTTTCATATACTGATACGTAACATCTCTGAGGCCTGGTTGGAACACTGGTATCTACCTGTGCCATGTTGTCTTCTGGCTGACATCTCCCATTTGGTATACTTCACTCTCCTCTGATCTCCACATCTCATTTGTTGCTAGAGCAAATATTGTGACTGGATTTTTTTCCTTCCACCTACCTCATGACAGGGTCCTGACCCACTTGCCCAAGTAACTGCACATGGTTCAGAGATCTTTCAAGAACCAAACTGGTGCTACTTTAGACTCATGTCTTACAAACTGATGGAAAACCTGTAATACAGGTCTTTGGAACATGGCTTCATAGTTTCTTACAATCTAATCTTTGGGCTTTTCCTCCATGCAGCATCCTCCAGCCTCCAGCCAAGAGCTTACTTCCCTATTTTTTAATGCACGTTTATGCGTGTGTGCCTTTGTATATACATGATCGTTTGTGTAGGTATATGCATATATAGGTATGTGTGTGTAGAGGCCAGAGGACAACTGCCAGTTGAAAATGTTGTCCACCTCCTTTGACGCGTGGTCTCTCATTGGCGCCAATTAGGCTAGCCTGACTGGCCAGCAAGCCTCAGCGGTCCTTTGTCCACCTCCTTAGAACTCGACTACAAACCTGTACCACCAGGTCTGGCATTTTCACCTGGGTTCTAGGAGTCCAACCCAGGTGCCTGTGCTAGTGAGGAAAGCCCTTTACTGAGTGAATTATCTCCCCAGCCATTGATATTTACTTTTAAATAGCAGAGCTCTCTTTTAAGGAAACTATTCCAGGAAAACAAATGAGGGAGTATAGAGGAAAAAAATGGGATTCATGCTTCACCTTTCCCAGTCCTGTCTTTAAGCCATATTTCTCTTCGCCATTTTTTAAAAATAAAACTGAGGCCCAGAGAGGTCAAGTTATTTACCCAAGAGTGCATAGTGAATTGGTCATGGAGCTAGACCTTGAAACTAGATCTTCTTATACATGGGTTCTCCCGACTCCTAGCCTAGTGCTCCTTTTAGAACCCACACTGCTAGTTCTGTCCAGTTCCTCTAAGAAAATTTTAAGGTGTTTCTTCTCAGTGCTTATCAGGTAAATTATAGACATTAAGAAACAGCCAAATAACATTTAATGTGAGCCTTTCCACATACATGGTGAGGACCAGTTCTCTTTACCACTTGCAGGCCACTACGACAAATGTGTGTTTGCCCTTCGGGAGGAGAACAAAAGTGACATGAACACTGTGCTGAACTACATCTTCTCTCATGCTCAAGTCACCAAAAAGAATCTCCTGGTCACGATGCTTATTGTGAGTAGCATTTTTGTTTTTCCCCCCAGAACATGTAACCATGGTTGATAGGCAAAATGGTGTGTGGGTGTGTGTATGTGTGACAAAAGGAAGGCTGCTGTCTTTTACCATTAGTGGGTGAGCGGAGCTTGGGTTGTGAATTAGCAGTTGTTTACATTGACTTTTGTACTTGATCTAAGGAGGTGCACTACAGTTAGGAAGGGACTGTTGTGGCTGTTATGCGTATATTGTGCACAGGAACTTGGATCTCCCTCCCCATTCCTGTTGTCAACAGGCCAGCAGCTTACAAATGCAGCTTCCTGTGACCAATGTGCTTCTTTGCTTTAACTCTTGATTACATCCAGAGATGCAGGCAGTACCTTTCATGCCAAAAACTTTAAATGTGGAAACATTTAAACTTGCCCCTTCCCAGACATAAAATATTTAAATATATTCAGCATTTTCTTTGGCCCTTTCCCCCCCCAGTTTCTTTCTTTCTTTCTTTCTTTCTTTCTTTCTTTCTTTCTTTCTTTCTTTGGACAGGTCTACCACACAGGATGGTACATGAGGGCTTCACGGTGGCTTTTTTTCTTGTTGGTCTTTTTCAGACAGGTTCTCCCTGCAGCCCCAGATGTAGACCAGGCAGATCTTGAACTCACAGAGATCCACCTGCCTCTGCCTCCCAAGTGCTGGGACTACAGTTATGCACCACCACACCTGGCTCTTTTTCCCCCATTTTCATGAAAATCTGAACTCTGTTTATTGTGTTGTAGTGGATAATCGGATTTTGTCCACATAACCAACTAATATAAGAATCAGTAGAAAATGAGGACAGGGAATGAAACTGGAAACTGTGAGTAGGGCTCAGGTGTACTTGCCCCTGTGTAGAGTTTGCAGAGTTGAGGGTTGTAAAGTTGATTTTTAACTCCTTCACTCCTGTATCTTTCTGGTTGAATTAATATGCCTGGTCTGAGAGCAATAGGATTGCTCTTAGAGGCCCATCCCCTGGGCCTGCATGGCCTGCTGCTGCCTGTTTGCCTTTACGGAACTGGGGTACCTTCCCTGAATTTCCTTCCCCGTCCCTTCGTGGAATGAATATTCCTGGTACTTTAAATCTACCATTTCTGTGTGGTGGGGAAAAATCCCCACATAAATCTCATTGCAATCTTTTATGTGATCCTTCAGAATCGGGGGAAATGGTCTTTACATCTCTGGTTGACAACGGCACGTCACTCAGCCTGGCTGGTTGACCCTAAAGGATATAACATTTTTTAGGCAATCACTGTAACAAAATAAAACATGAAATTAGAGGGAGATGACTCGGTGGTGAAGAAACCAGAAGATGCTTTTGAAAAGGGAAAAATATTGGCACAAAGTGGCACTTTAACTTTTCTAAGCAACAGCTTTCCGCAAAGGGGTTATATAATCTATAGCAACTTGCTAATTTTTTTTCTCAGTCAAAAGAGGGGAGAAATTTGACTTTCCTTTTCAAATTTTAATGTGAGGATTGTTAATTCTCACTTGAATGTAGTCAAGACTTATCTGGCAGAAAAGGGTAATGAGGAAAAGGTAGAAGGATCTGTCAGTTTGAACCAAAATGGGGCAGGAATTTGCCTTTATAGGAAGCTAATTATGGTGAATTTTTCATCTTATTATGATTACCTTTTTAAGAACTTAACAGTTTTCTGCACTAAAAATAGACCAAAGCCCAGAATCCTTGGAGCAGCAGAAGAGTAATGACCATCCAGGACTGTCGCTGGGTTTCTTAAATTCTAATTTGTAAGATATAGGGGCTCGGCTCACTCCTTTTGCGGAGTGATTGTAAGTAACGCTTGCCTTAAGAATCTCATTATTGGAACACGGAGCCATATTTCCTCTGAGAATTCTGGAGTAGCTTTGAGCTGGGGCGTTCATTTCTCAAGTAATCACGCTGCTGTGATGGAGAGAGAAAATGGCAGCTGTTCAGAGCTCAGGCCTTCAATTTTCTTCAGAGTCCAGTCACTCAAGTGTGTAATTACACGGGGGTGCTGCAGAGGCGTCAGGCCCTGTCAGAGAACTGGTTTGAGGTTTAGCTTGCTGCTCTTGCCAGTCAGGACAGGCAGAAGCCAATGGGACCCTGACTTGCTGCTGTTTTTACCCCCACCTTGTCATCCTGATTATTTCTTACCTGCATGTTACCCCAACTTTCCTCCCAATAGGCTGAGCTCTCTTTCTAGAGAAAGGTCTTTCAGAATGTCTGGGTTTGGAGGAATCGCTTGGAGGAGGAGGCAGCACAAGGCTGAGGACATGAACCAGAAACTGGATTAATCTGCTGTATTTTGGCATCTCCACTTTATTTCCCTCTAAAAAACAAGACTCACTAAGCACAAAAGAGTCTGTAGTCTTGCATATCACTGACTTCTTTTTGAATATCAATTATTTTTACTTCATCTTGGAGATTCTGAAATCAAGAAGTTAATTGGTATGATTGAGTTCAGGGCCAGCTAGTAATGACCTATGGATCATGGCAGAGCTCAGATAGTGCCCTTTTCTGACCCATTATTACTGAATGCCAGACAGGCTTTCCTTTTTGACAGTGGCCAGCTGCTGCCCTCCCCCACATCTGCATTAATGGTAGTAGCCTGTAAGAGGCATTTTAGTTGTTAGGATGCCTTTTTCTGCAGGTCTTACTGTCTTTTACAGATGTCATTGGAACATAGTAACATTTCAATTCTCCTGGTTTTGTGTTCTCTGCTGGTCACCTTTCTTTGCTTACCTTGGTTTCTTGATTGATGATTATGTGCCCAGCATTCCAATCTCTGCTTTCTAGAAGTAGTAATGTTGATGGTGTGCTTTGCTGAACTAGATGATGACTTCTGGCCTTTGAACCTAGAGGAGAGAATCAAGAAAATCAAGTTGCTCCAGTGAAGAGGTGCTGTGGTGCTCTCCAGTTGTTAACATAAGTTGCATCTTGGTAGCATGCCCCAACAACTCCTAAGCAAATTTCTATTGAGTAGACTTCACTGTTTCTGTCTTAGTTCTGGTATAGTCCACATGAACATGCTTTCATAAGTCATGCTGTATGTACAAACCTCTCCTTTGATTTAGACAGCAATCATTTAAAATGCTAATCAGTGCCTTTCATTTTTCCTCCTGCCATAATTGCATATAATTTGTCCAATGTGTAAGTAACAAGAAAAATACTTCTCAGAAATCTCGTTTACTATATGTTCTAATTTCATTTCTGTTGCTGTGATAAAATATTCTGATGAAAGGGACTCTGGGGAGAATCAAGGGGTTTGTTTCAGCTTACAATTCCAGATTATAGTCTGTTGTTGTAGGGAAAACAAGAACTTCAAGCAGCTAGCCACATCACAGCCATAGTTAAGAGCAGAGAGAGAGACAGAGAGAGAAATATATACATGTTCATTTGCTTGCTTGGTCTCTGCTTGATTTCTCAGCTCTCTTAAAGTTCCAGAATCCCTATCAGGGAATGGTGCTACCCACAGTGGGCTGGGTCTTCCCACATCAATTAACATAATTCAGACAATTTCTACCCCCACCCCCCCATATGTCCATAAGCCAACCCACTGCAGTCAGTCCCTCTTTGAGACTATCTTATCAGCTGATTCTAGGTTGTATCAATTGACACTTAAAGCTAACCATCACAATAAGGGTGCAATTAGCAATTCATTGATAAACTTCTTGTTTCATAGTATCTTTGGAATCTCAGAAAAGTCTAGGAAGAAGCCTTACTCAGCTGAATGTTAAGTGATAACTTGAGGGTATTACACCTAAGGTCCCAATCTTTCCATTTTGAAATTGTCTTCCTTGGGGCACTTAGTGCTTAGCATTCTACTATCATATTGGACTAAATCCGGTTTTTCTGTCAACTAACTGCATAACTGCAAGGATTTACTTGGGGCTGGAGAGATGGTTCAGCAGTTAAGAGCACTGGCTGCTCTTGCAGAGGACTCAGTTCCCAGCACCCTCATGGTAGCCAACAACTGTCTGTAACTGCAGTTCCAAGGGAATCCAGTGCCTTCTTCTGACCTCCTCAGATATTGCACAACATGGGTACACCGACACAAATGCAAGCACTACACTCATACACATAAAATAAAAATAATAAAATGTTTTTTAAAGAAATGTGCTAGCTGGGTATGATGGTGTACACCTTTAATCCTAGCACCCGGTAGACAAAGGCAGAGGATCTCTGTGTTCTAGGCCAGCTGGGGCTGCAGCCTTTAATCCCAGCACTCAAGAAGCAGAAGCAGGCAGATCTCTGTGAGTTCAAGGTCAGCTTGGTCTACATACTGAGTTCCAGGACAGCTGGGACTACAAGGAGACCCTGTCTCAAAAAGACCAAAAAAAAGAATGTGCTACTTCATCATGTTTGTTATATTTTTGAAAATCCAAAATATCCCCTAACGACAATCTAGGATGAGAATAAAAGCAAGAAATGGCTCTATTGTACCATTGTTGACTATTAATGAGTAATAATTTTCACTTTGGTCTCCAGAATCTTATAAATGACCCATAGTCTCCAAATCAGCAGGTTGGTTATTTAAATGAACTTTTTGTTGGTTTTTATTTTGTTGTTGTTCAGAAAAAAATCTGCTGACATAATTGCCTTCTTTTTAAAAAATATTTTATTTATTATTTTTATTTTATGTGTATGAGGGTATTGCCTGCATGTATGTAAATACACGCTTATTTTGCAGTGCCTGTGGAGGTCAGAAGAGGGCATCAGATTACTTGGAACTGGAGTTGTGGATGATTGTTAGCCACCATATGGGTGCTGGGATTTGAACCTGGGTCCTCTGTAAGAGAAGTCAGTGCTTTTCACCACTGAGCCATCTCTCCAACCCTTAGTTGCCTTCTTATGGCATTGTTACAGAATGAAACAGGATCAAGTAGTGATCTTTGACTGTCCAGTGGGCCAAAGAAAGCTTAGACGGTGTGTCCAGGCTAAAGGGTTATGAGCTTCCTACAGGAAGTTAGCATTTGGTGGTTCTTAAGGACAGGGTGGTGTCTTTCAGGACCTCTACACTATGTCTAGGTCAAGGCCAAGAGAGTGTTGAAGAAGTTACTTTACACATAATTTTCTGTTGCCAATCTTTTTCTAAGTATTAATACTGACAGTTGAGAACATAATATGTATATGAAAAACTAAGTCAAGAACTAATGGCAATAGTGTTCTATGCAGACTGTGTTTGAGTTTTCACATCCCAGAAAAGTCTGTTTTTTATACTGTATCACAAGGGGCTGATAAAGACAGTCAGCTTGTACTTGTTAATGAATGATTATTTCACTTTTCCTTTTTTCCTAAATCTCCATAATTCCATTTTCTCATAGATACTGGTTTTCTCCTCTACCTTCTTCCTCACTCCCTTTATCTCATAAAGATGAAATGAGAAGGTGGTTTTGTGTGTGTTTTTAAAGCTTTTATTTATTTTTATTTTATGTGTATGTTTTGCCTGCATATATGTAAGTGCACCATGTGCACTTACAGAAGAAGGCATCAGATGGAACTGTAGTTATGGGCAGTTGTTAGCCATAACAGCTGAACCCCGCTCCTCTGCAAGTGCTCTTAACCACTGATATATCCCTCCAACCCGAACCCTACATCTGCCTTGGGTTTTTTTTTTGTTTGTTTTTTAAAACTGTCTCAAAGGTCTCTTAGAGCAGCCCATGCAACAGGCTACATACACTACCAAGGAGGTTGCTGTTCGCAGCCATTGCACACCTGGCCCCCATGAGGAAAGGAACCTGGTCATATTAATTTTTTTTTTTTAGATTGAAGTTAGAACATGACCTATAGTTAAGCAAGAGGAACTTATTTTTTATTCTGCTTCAGTTAAACCTTAATTTCTTTCAAAGGGAAAGCATTCCAAATCAAATAATGATACAAGTTGGAATGGCGACTGGTGTTACTTTGTCATGTTGGCTTTTATGGTTGTTGTTGGACCTTGGTCTAGCTATTTGCAGAGTTTGACCTAAGTTGTCCTTTTACCCAGAAAACTTCTATGTTTCAAGATCTCTTGGTGGCCCAGGCATGGTAGTGAGCACGTTTGTTTAATCACAGTAATGAGGAAGCCGAGGCAGAGGTAGATGGATATATGTGAGTTCCAGGCCAGCCAGGGCTACATAGTGAGACCCTGTCTCAAAAAAAGAAAAGAAGATCATCCCTTGGTGGGCCATTCTGACGACTGAAGTCAGTACTTCAGATAGGAATGTTTTTATTTAGGGGCATTAGGAAAGGAAAGATTAGGGCAGGAAAACATCTTGGTTTCCTTACCTACTTAACTGTTCTTCTTTCTTTTTATGGCCTTGTCTTTGCTGATTTACATATTCCTCTGAATTTCTATTTTACTTATTAGTTGTCAGCAAAATATGAAATTGAGTTGCAATGCTCTTTGCTTTTATGCCTAGATTGAGTAGGACCAATCTATTAGTATATGACAGTGTTCAACAGAATCCAGGTTTATTTTATTTTAATAGCACCTTTATTTTATTACCATTAGATGTATAAAATAATACTGATACTGGGGCTGGAGAGATGGCTCAGCAGTTAAGAACACTGACTGTTCTTGCAGAAGACCTAGGTTCAAATCCCAATACCTACATGGCAGCTAACAACTGCCCATAACTCCAGTTCCAGGGATCCGACTGCCTCTTCTGTCCTCCATAGGCATTGCACAACATGGGTGCACTTACCTACATGTAGGCAGTACACTCATACACATAAAATAAAAATAATAAAATTTTTTAAAAAAAAAATACTACTTCCTTAAATCTAATTCTTGGGTTTTATGACTAGACGGTTGAAGTAGACTTCTGGATGGTTACTGGGATATGAGTATCTCATGTTAGGAATCATTTTTCTCACACATGATCTTAGCCAGAAGGCTGAACAGGAAGGAAAAAAGTCTCAGATGTCTTCTTTCCCAGTATAATAGCGTTGAATATTCTACAAGTATTTACCTTGTGACATGGAATGTAGTAGAGATCTTGGAAAAGGTGTTTTAGGAAATGCGTGTCCCAAAGTTCCATGCTTTTATCTATACTGCTGTGATAAAGCTCTATACACACTATCTTTGAGATAAGAAAGGGAAGTGTGATCTAGAGACTGTTCAAGAAAGGACTGGTAGTCAAGGGGAGGAAGAAGATTAAAAAAAAGCAACAGCATATGAAGCTCAGTGGTAGTGTTTGCCCAGCATACTTGAGGATCTACATTACGTTCTCAGTACCATCTTTTGTGTCCCACCAGAAGAGCAAAGAGATTCACTAAAGTAAAAAGAAGTATAGCAAAGTCCAAGTAGAAGAATTTTTAGACAGTGTCTCACTGTAGCCCCAGCTTGCCTGGAGCTTGCTACATAGACAGGCTGACCTCAAACTCACAGAGATCTGCCTGCCTCTGCCTCCCAAGTGCTGGGACTAAAGGCATGTGATACCATGCCCGGCTTAAAAAAATTTTTTTTTTAATAGTTTTATTTATGTGGATATGTGAGTGCCTGCATGTATGTATATACAGTGTGTGCCTGGTGCCCACAGAGTCCAGAAGAGGACATCAGATATCCTGGAATTTGGAGTTACAGGCTGTTGTTGGCTGGGAACTGAAGCCAGATCCTCTGCAAGAACAGCCAGTATTCTTAACCACTGAGCCATCTCTCCAGCCCCCCCTTTTTTAAAGGGGGGGAAAAGTTCCAATACAAAATGAATAATGAATTCTACAGTAAGAACTTGTTTTTCCTCTGACCCATCTAAGGATTCACCCATATTTAAATTCATGGAACATTTTTTTATACAGGAACTGGATAAATGATTTTGGATATAGAAATTGCCAGAATATGAGATGGTGTTTTAGTATGTTTGTAAATGAATAATTTGTTAGGTTTCCCCAAGTGGAAGGGGAACAAGAAGGTCTTTAGTCTCTATTTAACAACCTCTTGAAACTTATGTTATTTTTTTACTTAGAATTTCCTTGACCCCTTTTAGTGGTCTGAGGACTTCTTTACATGTTACAAAAGTATGTGTTAATTTATAAAGAGAAATGCATTAAGAATTTTTAATTTGAATGATTGAGAGATTTGGCAGCAACTTCCCCTGGGAAAATCTTTACCACACTGTTTCAGAGAAAAATAATAGAAAATCGGGTTTTCTTTTCAACTCAGCTTTGTTTAACTTTGTTTTTATTTCCTTTCACTATTTCAAAGTTCTGTCCACCAGATTTTTTTAAAATAAAAGGTTGTATGTTCTTTTTCACATTAACAAATAGGATCAGCTGTGTGGCCGGGACCCGACTCTCACTGATGAGCTATTAAATATCCTCACAGAGCTAACTCAACTCAGTAAGACCACAAATGCTAAAGTAGCACTTCGGGCTCGTCAGGTAAGAGCCATTGTTGGTTTTCTTAAAACAGTAGTTTTTTTGTTTATTTGTTTTTCATAGTCTGGGCAGTGTTAGACACAATGAGCTTTTACTCAGTCACCTTACAAAAGATCATGCCATTTTCTGTGTATGTTATATTGCCTCAAAACAAATGTTTCCATGTGATATATATTTAAGACAAAGGAAAGAGTTAATATTGAGTATGAACTTATAAAATACTAGTATTGTTCCCCAACCTCCCTACCAGTCCTGTGATAGTAAACCAAGGTCAGGTGGAGGAAGGGGAAACTGAGGGAAAGAGATGAACTCAGTATTTTTTACTTGCTGAAGGGAGCTTAGAAAGAGATGGAAACTTGTAAGTGTATAGAAAATAATCAAGTGTGGAAAGCAGAATGATAATGACATGACTCAGGCTAGCATTGGAACAACCCCAGAGAAGTCCAGTTATTCGCCCTATAGTCTTCATTTCCATTCCAAAAGCTTTCCGCAGGGGAGCTGAGAGTTGCTGCTCCCTTTGTGTTTTCAGTCCTTGGGCATTGACAAGGAAGCAGCATTTGAAGCTGCTCAGTGACCTTCTGCTTTCTCGACAATTGTATCCATGTCACTGAACTACTCAAAGTTATTGAACCTCTCAGTGACCTGCTGAGGATATTCAGGTCCTACTGCGTCCCTGTTTGTTTGTGACACTGTTTTCACTCTTTGCCCCTCACATGCAGCAGTTTTAGTTCCTGATGCCTTCTCCTTGGTGCTGAGTACCTGGGGCTATCAAAGCAGCTTTTCCTAGTCTTCTTTTCTACTGCAAAATTATAAAAGGCTAGCTATGCTGCATCCACCTTCTCCACAGCTGCTCCCTGCCAGACCTGATTCCCAATTAACAGCTAGTCATGCAGTCCCCAGGACTAGCAGCTTTGCAATGGTAAATCACATGCACTGATGGAACTTGATTGAAGCTGTTTTTTCTCCCTTCCCCTCCTGCCCCTATGGGAAATTGCTCACAACGCAAATCGTGTTGAGAATCGACTGAGATTCAGTACTTGATGGCATTGACTTTATGCTATAGGGCCCAGAAGTTGTTTTACTTGGTCTCTGTTTTATCTCTGATGCCCACACTTACAGATTTATATTTATTGCTTTTGTATCAGAGCTGCTTAATGGAAGCCTAGAATAATCACTCCCTTAGGAACTTATGCCTCTTATTTTGCTTTTACTCTAGGTTCTTATTGCTTCCCATTTGCCATCGTATGAGCTTCGCCATAACCAAGTAGAGTCTATCTTCCTATCAGCTATTGACATGTATGGACATCAGTTTTGCATTGAGAACCTGCAGGTATTTATAACAACCCTTTTCTACCAGTTTGTACTCCTGGCCCATTTATCCCTGTAAGCACAGTTAGATTAAGGAATTAATCAATTAATTTTGACTTCCATTTAATGAAATTTTATACCTTGATTTTTTTTTTAGCAAAATGTTGTAAGGTTGTAGCTCAGCTTAGAAAATCAAATAGGCCCACTTTGACAGAAGTGTCTTATTGAAGTCTCTGTCTTTGGTACTTTAACCAAGAAGGCATTCTAGTCCAGCAGTGTTTGATTTCTGATATTTGAATCAGATGCATACTTAGTTGCTATTCTTCTGGAGACAAAGCTACTTAAATATCATTTAATTTTACTTTAATGCTTACTATTATACTTTAAAAGATCCAATTTTATAAGTGATTATTGAGTAATTTTGCTACTAATGAGGGACTTTCAACTGTTTTTTAAACATCATTTTCTCAGGGATGACTTTGTATTTTTCTACTTAGACACCAGAATACTATTGTTATAATTGGCCAAAGGTAACTGTAGACTTTCTTTAGGATTTCCTCCTGGGGAACCCAAAATGGGAATAGGTACTTTTTAATTACTTGTTTCATAGTTGAAATCTAGGGTTTCCACTAGGATTTATCATAGTGGAGTATTGGGAAATATTTAGGAAGTGAAGAACAGGTAAAGGTCAGAAAGGATAATCTTCATGAGCACTTACATTGGAAATAATTGATATATTTCAATGCACTCGTCTAAGAATTTTACATATATTAACCCACATAAAACCCACTGAAGGCATTTTCCCCACAGTCATGGAGGAAACAGAACCAGAGAAGTTCTATTCATATATGGCATTCATAGACAGAATTCTTAGGTTTGACCAAATGCTTCAAATTCCAAATAATGTCCATTAAAGTGATTTTTTTGGATGTAAAAATTTAAACCTGTCTTTGTACCTTCCAGAAATTGATCCTATCGGAAACATCTATTTTTGATGTTCTACCAAACTTCTTTTATCACAGCAACCAAGTTGTAAGGATGGCAGCTCTGGAGGTAAGTGTTCAGAGTCACATGACATGCCCCTCTCCTGGGCTTTTTGGTTGATATTTTCTGTCTGTCTGGATATCATGTCAGTTCTTTTTCTTTGGTCCTTTCTTCTGGAACACTAAATGCTCAGGGGCTTTACCCAATGTTTCATTTGCTCTGAGTACCAGCTTCTGGCTCTAACCACAGGGAAATAGCTGCCAGAATTTTTCAGTAGTCTCTATTTTCCAGGTAGCTGAATTCCCCCGTTTCATAATGAATTAAGATTCACTATAACATATTAAATGAAAAAATATGTGGTTGATCCAAATATGTTACTTTTCCATTTTGTGATTTGAATCAAACTGAAATAGATTTCAAGCATCTCTTATAAAGCATTGCCTTAATGGTGGCCCGCACCTTTAAACCCAGCAAAAACAAAACAAAATAACAACAAAGACAACCTAAGTGTTGAGGATGTAGCTCAGTGGTAGAGCACTTGCTTAGCCTATTCAAGGCCCTGGGTTCAATTCCCAGAGTTACCTTCCCAAAGAATTAAACTAAACACTGGAGATCTATAGGTAAAGGAGGGTGTGCAAGGGTTGTAAGGAATGGCTCTAGAAGCTGAAATGCAGCGAAACAAGGTCACCTGGACATGACAATGATGCCCTTGTGAACTCATTGCAGTTGTGGTGACCTGTATAGGAGCTGCACAGGATTGGGCCTGTCAACATTACATCGTGGGAGAAGGGTTCATGAGGCCCCACCCCTCCCCGAGGGACAACTGACAGTTAAAGGTGGCTGGGAGAAGAAATGCCACCTTCTTTAGCAGTGTAGCCACTGATAAGTTGCCCGTGCTCCAGTAAATAAACTCCTACCTGTGCTCATTCAGAAAACTCTACTTACACTCAGTGCATCACACGCACACAAAAGACATGAAAGAGGAAGAGGACTGAAGGGTTTCAGTGGGAGAAGGAAGGGGATGAGAAAGAGCAATAGGGGATGAGTGCTAAAATTAGTAGCATACATGTATGACCTGTCAAGGAGTAATGGAATTAATTTTTAAAAACTAAGAATAAAAATGTAAAAAGTTATTACAGAGATGCATCAAGCAATTGATTATTAAAATACTGCTTTGAAACAAAACAAAAAAATAAAGCATTGCCTTATAGGAAAGACTGTAACAGTATTTGATGAGCTTTGGTTTGGTGCTTTAATTTCTTCATTCAAACCTACAGTTACTTTATGAAGTAAAGGAACATGAGACTGTGGAAGGTTAGGACTTGTCCAGATCACATGGATAATAAGCAGAGGAGATGGCATTTGAACTTGGGTCATCTGACTCCAAAGGCCTTCCTGTTCCACCCTAGAAGCACAAAAGTTACAGACCCTGGATGTTTCCTTAAAGTTGCCAACTAGATACATTTTGAAAACAGGAGGGAGGAATGTTTTAGATGATTTTATGTAATATATAACATCACCATAGTCTGTTGTTAGTTCTTTGGGGTTATTGTTTATTTGTATTCTCTGGGTAAAATGTAAGTATCCTACTGAGTAAATGTCAAATATTTGAAATATCTTAGTGTTTTTGCAACCTTCCGTGTCATTTAATGAGAAGTCTCCTTATACACTTCACATGCTGATAGAATCTCATGTAGCATTTTATGTGCATGGCAAATTGAATATGAAATATATGAGGCTGGATGGCTGGCTTTTGCTAAGGTGTAATTTGTTGCTGTTTCTTTAACTCTTGAATCAAGTTAGTGAGTTTGAGGTATTATATGTCAAATTATGCCTCACTGCTTTTGCCTGTAGTTGGGGATGGAACTTATGCAAAACTGATTTGGGGAAACAAGATGAAAACAAAAACAAAAAAACATGCAAAGTAGAGTTGAACTTTACTGTGATTGTTTCTGTTTTAACTCTTTATTCTCTAAAGTGGCCTTGTAATCAGACTTTCACACATTTACTCTCATTTTCTCACCATTTGCTTTTGTATATTGAAATTATGGTGCTTAATGAGTTAGTTGTTATGGGCTCTGTATGTTCTCTTTTGCTAAAGATAAAACCTTCTTTAGAGTTTAGGTTAGTATGAAAGAAGGTTGGTTTTTTTTTTGAGACAGGGTGTCCCTGTAGCCCCAAATGTCCCGGAACTCAGGCTGACTCTGACTTCCCAAGTGCTGTGGTTAAAGACGTGTACCACCACAGCCAATATAAAAGAAGGTTTATCAGCAGAAACAGCCTAATTTTATTTTCTTATATTTACAATCATGGTGCATAACTTTAAGAACATAGCTCTAACAATTAAAGCAAGGTATGTATGTTCAGGGCCTTTGGGCCTCTCTCACTGCAAACTACCACCTCTATATTGGATACCTCTTTTCAAGATTTTTCCTTGGTCTAACCATTCTCTTCATTTCTGTTTTTAAAGTTTATTTACTGAGGATTACTTTTTAACCAGGTATATGTTCGAAGGGCTTATATTGCCTATGAACTTAACAGTGTACAACACCGCCAGCTAAAAGACAATACCTGCGTGGTGGAATTTCAGTTTATGTTGCCCACATCTCATCCAAACAGGTAAGTCTGAGCCAATACAACACTGGAGCTAGCCTGTAGGGGCCTCTTGAGACAGTTAAGGGGAGTAATATAAGATAATTCCATGTTATTTTTAGCTAAAAATGTTGATCAACAAATGAACAGGTTTGGACCATAAGAGAAGAATTTCTTGTGGTGCTTGTGTCTTGATCTGGAAAGATATAGTATGGGCTAGTTAAGACAAAAGTTTAGGGTTATTCCATTCATTCTTGCTTATATGATATAACTAAAGAAAGAGTTCCTAGGGCTGGAAAGATAGCTCAGCAGTTAAAAGCACTGGCTGCTCTGGTAGAAGACCCACGTTCAATTCCAAGAACCCACATGGCAGTTAACAACTGTCTGTAACTCCATTTCCAGGGGATCCAATGCCTTCTTCTGACCTCTGCAGGCATTGCACGACATTGGTGCACTTACATACATGCAAGCAAAATACTCATACACATAAAATAAAAACAAATAAATTAAAAAAAGAAAGTGTTCTCTCCCTTTCTTCCTTCCTCCCTCTCTTATTCATTCCCTCCTTTTTTTCCACTAGCATTTTAGTTGCTTAAACTTTGCTAGAAGATCATATGTTTTAAGCAGTTAAAACAAAACAAAAAAATCTTGGTGACAAGCTTTTCTTTGTTTATATGCTTACTACAGGTTAGGTATACCTGAAGTAGTTTCATTATCTCCCCAAATAGACACCTGAGTTTAACAGTTGGCATTCAGTCAGGTTTTTTTTAAGTCATATTTTAGAGCCAAACTTCTTAAATTTAGGTAAATTATTTAGTTGACCATCTAATTATTCTTCTCTTCTTAAGTCCTTTAAAATGTGCATATGGAAATTTATTTCTCTTTTGCTTTGGTTTAAAATGAAAATAATGTAATATATAATAATAAATAATTTATTTTATAAACTTATTTTTTTTAAAAATGTATTCTAAGGCAATGAAAATCTAAGAATTCCACTCATACATATGTTCATCCCCCTCTTGTAGTTTTATTCTTTTTAGTAATACCACAGGAAATATAAATACCACAGCTAGTTGTAGCCTGCCCCTCTCCATTTCTTCTTTTATGGCCTTTGGTTCTTTGCTTGGTATTACAAGGTACTGTGTCTTTGGGGATCCTTGGTTATAGACACCAGAAATGGTTTTGTTCTGAATTGCCGCTTCACCCAAAGCAGTGGAGCCTTTCTGGAGACAAAGAAGTCTGTGCTGAGGCTTTCGGCCGCTGGATGCCACTGTTGATCCAGCAGAGGTCTGCCCATGAGCAGAGGCATCTTCAGGAAAAGTACCTCTCCTCTTTGTCTCAGAAGATCTGTTAACTTCTCTACCTCAAAAATGTCTTATGGCTGGCAGAGAAAAGCATATATCCTTGATTTAGCAAGCATCTCTCAGTACATTTTTGCCTCCATGGATTTCAGAATCTCATTTTCTAGAAACAAATGGTTGTCCTTCAGTGAGCAGCGAAGTACTCGTGGCACACATGGGCTCTTCTTTCTTTCCCTACATTCCTTGAATAATTGTAGAGAGCTGCTTGCTATACTTAATGCTTTTTGTAATTCTCAAGACAATCTCCCTTTCTTCTTGCTTTCTACTACCTTTTTCCTTTGGAGCAATGATTTGTAGTCAGCCTACAGGGCTGACTCTGATTTCCTTTCTGCCTCACTGCTCCCCTTGTCTTTCTGAATTGCTCTTCCTGTCAGTGATGGGCTTTTTTTTTTAATTTTTTCTTCTTTACTTTTGTTTGTTTGTTTGAAGACAACATGCAAGAGTTGGTTCTTTCCCTCTACCATGTGGGTTTGGGGATTGAACTCAAGCTGTCAGGCTTGGCCAGCTAGTGCATTTACCCACAGAGACATTTTCCTGGCCCTGTCTTACTTTTTTAAATTTGAGACTCTTTATGTCTCATTGGTGAAGAAAAGTTGACTGGAGAATGAAGGAAATTCTTAATGGCTTTATGAAGAAATCTCAGTCGCCTTTCCACAGACAGGACTTGAATCTTGGGTGGTACTGAAGGCTTCAAAACATATTTGTGAGGCTGGAGAGTTGGCTCAGCAGTTAAGAACACTGTTCTTGCAGGAGACCCGAGTTCGAATTCCAACACCCTTGTGGTAGCTAACAACTGTCCGTAACTCCAGTTCCAGGGGATCCGATGGCCTCTTCTGTCCTCCGCAGGCATTGCATGACACAGGTGCACTTACCTACATGCAGGCAATACATACATACTCATAAAATAAAAATAATAAATAAAATATTTAAAAAAACATATTTGTCCCTCCCAACAACTATAGTATACACAGCCTATAAAGACCAGATTTGAAAAGAAATATAATCTATAGTCCCTTAAGTTGTCATTGAGCATGTGTGTAATTGTAAAGCTGTGGGAATATTAGTAGCAGCCATAGGAAGGAATGGTGTAGGCGTTCAGTGAAGATGAAGGCAAAATTAGACAGTCTTTGTGAAAACCATAAAAATGGGTTGAAGAGATAACTCAGTCAGTGAAGTGCTTATCAGACAAACATGGACACCTGAGTTTAGATCCCTAGTACCCATGTTAATGCCAAGTACATGGCATGCAGATATAAACCCAATGCTGGGGAGGTGGACACAGGTAGGCATACACACACACACACACACACACAAATGTTAAAATTATTTAAGTGCCTTTTCTAAAATCTAAAGCTCTTTTGTTAGTCTAGGATCAGGTGATTAAATTCGATCACAATAATGTATTCAGTTTCAGAGTATAACTTTTTCAGAAAATTACAGATTTGCTACTTGATTTTAAGTTTGGTAATAATTTATATTAGCATTCAAATGTTTTTGGAATTACAACCTTATTCTGACATCAACTGTTGTTCTGTAATTCAATCTGATACTGCCTATCTCGTTTTTGAACAAAAAGTTAAGGGCTTAGCCCTCTTTATGAAAGCCCAAGGCCACCCACATTATTAACCATTTAACTGCAAAGTTGGTGGTCTCTACAGTTCCTTTGTTCAATAATTTCACAGAGCTTAAGTACTACAGTTTTATTTACAGTTCTATCAAATTTTTGTTTGTCTGTCTGTCTTTGTTGACACAGGCTGTCTACAGTGTTGACACTAGTTACAGCTGGCCTACCAATTCACAGTCCTTCATCCACAGTCTCCTGTTAGGGTTACAGTTGTGGCCCATCCTGCTTTATTTTCAGCTTTATTACAAATAAAGAGATTAGAGAGATGGTTCAGTGGTTAAGACACTGGTTGCTCTTTTCAGAAGACACAGGTTTGGTTCCCAGCATCCACATGGTGACTAACGACCATCTATCTGTAACTCGTTCCAGAGAATCCAACACCCTCTTCTAGCCTCTGTGGGTGTAGCATGCACATGATCCATGCGGGTGAAATACTGATAGACATAAAGTAAGAATAAATTATTTTTTTAAAAAAGACTATAGATTTAAGACCAGCCAAATGAAAAAACAGAAGAAATGGGAGGGCTTCAAGTGCAGCTTCCTTGTTCTTTTTTCTGTGGTGTCAAAATATACCACTTAGCACATCAATGTGTTCACTAACCAAGAAGCTCCAATAAGCTTCAGTGTCAGGTTTTTTAATCAAGATTGAGCAAATCATAGGCCACATGATTATACTCAATTGTCCATCTTAAAGATCAGGCTAGCTTTAAGCCCTGACCCTCTAAGCACATAGTTACTGTTTCTAATGAGTAGCTTCTCTCCAGAGTCATTGCATCTCTTAGCCTAAACTCAGACATGGTACCAGGGGTGTATGAATAACCAATACATTCCTGTTGCTTGGGAAACTCCAGGGATTTGGAGTCTTTCTTCCAGGAATCAGAGACAATGACTAAAGACACATTATACAATGAACTTGTTTACCTTTTTAAAAGGCTTAGCTAGTTTTTTTTCTACCTCCAGTATTTTCCTTCCTTTATATTTTAATTACTCTCAGTATTATTTGAAGAACACTTTGAAAATACACATATTGGGATCCTGGCTTACAAAATCACATTCATTTTGGATTAGAGTTGTGGTGATTGTTTTCTAAAATTCTTCTGATAATTCCAGTGAATACCTGTAATTGCGAGTCACTATTTTTAAACTATCACTGTCTAGTAGAAATCTAATGTAAGCCACATATGTAATTTAAAATTTCCTATTGGCCACATTTGAAAGTATAAAAAGAAACAGTACACAAACTTTTTTTTTTTGAGACAGGGTCTCTTTGCATCCCCAGCTGGCCTAGAACTCACTATGTAGACCACACTGGCCTCGATCTCATGGAGATTCACCTGGCTCTGCCTCCTGAGTGTTGGTATTGAAGTCATGTACCACCAAACACTTGATTTTAGAAACATGTCCTTTAATACCATTTCAATATAGAATAAAAATTATTAATGCAGTATTTTTTATTTTTTTTAATCATTCCTTGACCTTAAAATTCAGAGTTAATTTTATATATCCAACATATCTCAGTACAGACTAACCACGTGTCAAACACTCCCTAGCCACACATGGCTAGTTACTACCATATTGCTAAACTCAAATCTAGACCAAAAATTAATTAGGACAATCACACTGAGTCCTTTTTGTTTTATGTTAATGGTATTGCCCCTAGGAAGGGAAGGGGGAGAGACAACCCTTAGGTTGCTATTCTTAGTTGTTACAGGAATTATCCACACCAGAAACTATAGATTTATACAGTAATATTTTTACACATTATTCCTTAAAACCAGAGAAAATAGTATTATATTTTATTTCTCTCAATTGGGGATAACAAACAAAAAGTTACTTGGGAAGAAAACACATTTTTAGTTTTTGTTTTTTGAGACAGGATTTTCTTGTAGCCCATGCTGGCCTAGAACTCACTATAAAACTGAGGATGCTGACCTTGAACTCCGGATCCTCCTGCCACCACTTTCCAGGTGCAAGGATTATAAGCATGCACCATCAGACCTGGCTTGAAAACACAGGTTTTATTTAACCAATTCCTTTTGCATTTTCTTTCCTGGACCTTGATCTTCGAATTCTTAGCCAGGAGTTGAAGCAGACTAAAATTGTTCAGCACTTTGTTAGAAATAATCTCTTTGTTTGTATGGTATTCCCTGGTAGAATTCCACTTCATTTTTTGACTAGGTTGGGATGGAACTTGGTTCTCTTTCTGCAACCTGACAGCAGCAGAGTTTTGTTTTTGCTTGTTCAGGAAAATGCTTCAGATGCCTTCTGGATTGAAGGTCTATATCTTATTAGGACTTATTTACATTGTTAGAAAATAGGCAAAAACACATTTTCAAATGAGTAGGGCAGCTCCAAATAAGTAAAGCACACTTGGCCAGTGAACTGAATAGCCAACATGTTTGGTAGCTTTTTATTTTGTCATAAGACTTTGTATTGTTTGATATTTACTTACTGTTCTTTATTGTGGTTGTGTTTTTTTCTAGTATTCCTCAATGATTTTTTTTGTTCTGTTTTAAACAGTTATTCATTTCTAATTTCTGTGGCTTCTTGCCTCTTCCTTCTTAATGGGCGTTCTTTAATCAGGGTGTATTACCTTCTTGAACGTCTCTACATTTATACATTTTCTCTGGGATCTGTAGTTCAACTTACTTGGCATCCCCAGGCGTTGTTCACCCTTAGAGTTTTACTCAGAAAAGTTTCTAATCTGGATTTACCCTGTTCTCAGATTCCCTCTTTCTAAATAATAAATGAAGAATACTTAGAAACATGTGACATTGTCTATTTCTGTATGTTTCCCCATTTTACATTCTTAGCATTTAAAGACTATTTGCTAATATATATTATGTTTTATTTTTGAGAGGAGGGCATTTATTTTTTAAGTGTCCTTTTTTTTTTTTTTTTTTTTTGGTCTTTTTGAGACAGGGTCTCTCTGTAGCCCCAGCTGTCCTGGAACTCACCATGTAGACCAGGCTGGCCTTGAGCTCACAGAGATCTGCCTGCCTCTGCCTCCCCAAGTGCTGGGATTAAAGGCGTGCGCCACCACGCCCAGCTATTAAGTGTCCATTTTTAATGGTGACTTGTAGCCAACTAGCAGTTGTCCTTGTAAGATTCTTTAATCATTTTCTTGATACAGAGGCTGTCAGGACAGCTAGTTTGCTTCAGGGACCTAATTCTCTAGTGTAAAGAGTCTATGAGCCCAACTCTTTAGTGAGTTCAACTAGTATTTGACCTGGATTAATCCTAGAGGTCAGACTGAATCATTCATCTTTTTTCTTATTCTTTTGTTGAATCTCAGGATCTAGAGCCTGAGGTGTGTTTGTATCTGTCTTTTTCTTCCTTTCTGAAACCATAGTATCACGCACTAGTACGAAAAATGCAAAAACTTTGTTATATTGAAGTTATCCTGATACCTTTATTTACTTATTTATTTACTTATTTTGAGACAGGCTCTCCCTATATCCCCAGCTGGCCCGGAACTTGCTATATAGACCAGGCTGGCCTTAATTTCACAAAGATCCACCTGTATCTGCCCCATGAGTGCTGCTACTAAAGGTGTGAGCCACCATACCTGGCCTGTTACCTTTAATTTTGACAGTTTGTTGAATCATATGGTATTAGAATTTCACTTAGCCTTGGACATATTAAATGTCCCACAAAAATCTGGAAGTAGTCTTCAGTCAGTCTCTATGGTTAATACTCTAAAATACAGCTATCTTATAGAAATGTATCTAAAGTATATTATCTCATAAATTCTGAGTATGCATATGGCTCTGTATGTTGTTGACAGTCTGGAAGTAAAAAATTTAAAACTGGAAATTATTTTTACATATAATATACAGAAGTTAACATGGACAGTTTTAAAAAATTTCAATTTGTAATTCAAGTAAGTATCAAAATTGATGTTGGAGATGGAGGTATATATACTTTGTTGTACATATTTTTGAATGGATGCAGATCTATTGCTATTTCTGCTCTTTCTTAGCTGGAAATCCATGCTTTAGTTAAGTTGGGTTGCATTGTACTTTCTCTGCTATTTGCTCCTTGTGAGTTTAACTTTCTATGTCATAATATTTTAATTCAAGTACTTTGGTTTTTTTCATGTCATATATCCAGAAGAGGTTGGCTGTGTTCTCCCCAATACCATGTTTTGTTCTTGGCTGAATTTAGTGGTTTGGTACCTTTCATGTTCAGCTGTTGGTGGGTGGCCTCTGGACCTTCTTTTTATTTGTGAAAAAGGTTAGAAATAAGAAGTTTTACATGTGACTAATCAACAGCCTCCTGCCATTGAGAATTTTGATAATCTTTGACATCCAGAGATTAGAATCCTTTTTTGGATAGTACTGAGATACTCAAAAGTCATCCAACTTACAGCTTTTAGCAGTAGGAGCACTTAGTTTTAGTTAGCAGGCCAGAATGGGCTATAAATAAATAAAATCCAACAGTGCTTGCTTCCTTCAATCAGGGTAGTTGCTGATAGGATGCAAACATCTGGCAGAAGAAAAGATTCTCAGCAGGTTTAAGTGCTTACCAAAGTGCTTTCCTGTATCCATGGCTCAGCTTCTAGTCTCTTCTGTGTTATTTTGGCATTCAGAGCTTGTGCGATTGGAGAGTTGAGTTTAAAATTCTCAATATATCATTAAGTTAGCCCAAGGTCCCTTCTTGTCAAGGAAGACTAGCTGATTCCAGGGAGAAGGAAAAGCAGAATCCAGGGCACCTGTAAATCCCTGTAGTTTTGTGCTGTGGGTTTGTAGCTAATTATACAGCAGGCAGCAGTATTATGCTGTAGCCCTATTGGCATACTTATTTCAGAAAGAGCACAGTCTTCCAGCGGAGCAAAGAAGGGGCTTTGAGGGGGCTGCAAATGAATGAAGCAATGATCATTTTATTGTAAACTAAAGCTTTGCAATGAAATCAGAGCATCTGAACTGTAAGGAGATGGGGGTGGGGAGGCACCAATGGAAATTCATGGTTCAGATGTATTTTACAGCTCTTGATTTGGATTTTCCTGAAGAAATATAGTCACACAAGGAGACCACCACTGGTCACAGCCAGTCAAATTGCTCTTTCTCCTGTGGTACTGTTGTTAGTGACTGCAGTGGGTTATTCAGCCGACCTCTTCTGTTTCTGCTTTGCTGACTGTTTTCAAAAGATTTTCCTTGTACTGGGTCTTTGTCACAGCTTGATGTAACCACTGCTTTGTTTGGATGCATCCCCATCATTTTCATATAGGGTAGCTTTTTCTTCTTTAAGTTAGAAAGCAAAATAATCAAGAAGTTTTTTATATGATAAATGTGTTAGCAAAAATCAAAATGAAATTCATCTGTAAGGGATGACTTGAAGAACTTTTGACTGCTAGAGAAGTCAGTGTTTCTCAAATTAAAGAGGTTCAGCTAGCACACAGCAACTCTGACTTTGCATTCATACTGAAGCAGGCTCCCTAGCCATTGTAGGCAGGCAGATCAATAAAATGAGAGGTAACTTAATGCCAAGAACCTCAGAATTCAAAAGATTTCTCTTGTCCTTTAAAGTCTATATTGTTGTGGAATGCTAGCTTCAGGTTTGAGATGAGAAAATGTAAGGTGTTAGCTTCTGGTCTATTAGCACCATATAGAACAGTATCTTTGGAAAAGAGCCATTTTGGTTTCTCAGTGATCATATCTGTAGAATAAAACTAATTTTTAAAATGGAGTTAATTTAAATTACTAAAGGAAGAGTGATTGCAATATTTATCACAACATATGAATGAAAAATCAACATAATAAGTGCTCTCAATAATTCAAGCAGATTTGAGAAGTTAATATCCCATTTATGTATTTGAAAATATGGTTGGTTGCCATATCAGAGATGATGAATATGCAGTGAAATGTGGTAAATTTTACTTTAAGCTATATAAATGGAACGTTTGACTTTTTTTTTTTTTTTTTTTTTTTTGCATAGGTCATGGGTATAGACATCTAGTTCTCAAAATGTGCAATAGGTGATGTTTGTCACATTCTTAAGCTGATCACATAGCTCCTGTCTAGATAAATGATCTTTATGGATGAGGCTAAGCATTTGCCTGTTAAGAGACAGTTTGTCCTTCCTTCTGTGTTCATCTCTCTCATGACCTCTCAAATTCTTATTCTACCAGTGAGGATGCGGTGACTCTAATGTTACCTCTTACATGATCAATTTAGAGCCATTCCTTTAATAACTGACGATATTGGGAATTTGGGGGTGTTTTACACTGTACTGTGTAGGTGGTAAGTAATTTGTTTAACAAAGCAGCAGGATTCTATGAGGGCTTGAGAATTGCTGATGGAAAAGAAGTAGCTTTTGTTTGGTATTTGGTGTAATTTTCAATTTAGGGCCTGTTCTCCTGAAATCTCAGCCCTCATCCTGTGTAGACTCCCTAAGGGGTTAGAGTAGCTACTGAAGTAGTGAGTCTGTTTTATTAGTTTAAGAAATCAGTTAAGAGTTGAGAGACATTAAGCTGATAGCTAAACTCTAGAAACCTGGATGAACAGAGCCAGAGATTGATTTGGTTGTAGGGTACGTCTCTCTGAACTGAGGTTCCTGGAAAGAGACTGTGCAGTTGGCCTGTTCTTTAGGATCACTAGAGGAAAGCTTTTCTGCATTCTCATTACTGTCTGCAGTTAGTTTTCTATTCAGCTACACCTCCCTCTGCTGTCAAATCTGCATATTTTGCGTATTCATGAGGGCCAAGTGTATTATAATTAAGAATCTCTCATAAAATAAAACCCATTCTCCTGAATGAGAGCTCAAGGAATCCAGACAACAAAGGTTCAGGGCTTTGCACTCTGAGGTTGCTCTTACTGTCTCATGAGCTCCCTCTGTGATACAGGTTTGATACAAAGAGCATCACTGCTCACAAATCATGGGAGGTATACAGTTTGTGTGCAGCAATATGTCACAGCTTTTTATTTATATGGCCAGCTCAGTCTGTCCTCTTTTCACTGCCTTGGAAAGTGCATCATTTTCCTCCCCGATCTTCCTTCCCACATATCATCAGCACCACCCACTATGTTCTGCCTATTAAGTCTTCTGTGTGCCAGAAAACCCCAACAGTGATTAAATGCTGATAAAAGAGTGTAAGAAGGTTAAGATATCAACCAATCACCCCCTTTGCAGTATCCCTAAATTGTGGGTAGTATCCCTTTGCCCTTTTAACACTGAAAGTGAAGGTTTTTATTTGATTGGTTTTTAGTTAGGAAACGACTGACATCAAAATTCTGAGAAATATGGCAAAAACCAAAGAGAATGCCTTATTTCTTTTTCATATATCTCAATCTTTCATGAATTTGGCACATTCTTTATAAGGAAGTCCTAAGGCTAGTCAAATTTAAGCACAGTTTTATTTATGAGAGACCTGGAGTTTTTAAGCTAATAGCAACTTAAAAATAATTATCCTACTTATTTAATTAAAAAGTACTAATTTCAGCAAGTATAGTGATATAACTTGTACTCCTCATGGTTTTACATTCTCTTAAGCTCCTGTACTACACAGTACCCTCTGCTGTCCTCAAGGGAGGAAAAATGTGACTAAAATTCAGGCTACCTGGATCACTAGATGCATTTCTTTAGAGGATAATATGTAGGTCCATTACGTATCCTAAAAAAACAACATAGGAGGAGCTGTGGAATCGTTACTGCTCATTCGGTAATAGGAACAATAAGTAAGAGTCCTAGAATCTTGTCAGGAATTGTATTTCATGTTGCAAGTTAAGGTGATATGCTATGTCATATAGCTTGAGTGAATTTTTACCAGCCAATGTTTTATCACTACTCCACATTATTTTACAAATAGAGTTGTTTTTTTTTTAAATCCATGGTAAATACATTTGAACCCTTTCCTCAACAGCTGCTGTGGCTTGAGGTAGGTCAGGAGTCATGCCTCTTTGAAGGCACCCTGGGGGTTGAAGGGTAATGAGCACTTAATTACATCTGCTGAAAGCCAGAGCTGCTAAACTAGAGCTCCTGGTGACTGGTCTGTATCTGCTTTGACAATTCTTTTATTATGGCTTTCACTAACCTATCAGTAACTAACTATGGTTGTTTAATTACAGAGGGAACATCCCCACGCTAAACAGGTATTGTATGTTCAGTTTCTTTTCAAATCAAAAGCACCTTCTCCCTTAAAAAAGTAACTTAGAATAGTGAAACAAGGGGAAAATAATACTAGAGTTGGCAAGCGAATGTGCTATCTTCTGCTAGGGAGGCCTGAGCTGCCCTTTGAACATATCATTATGGAAAAGATCCTATTGAGCTATATGTGATAGGGAGTTTGTGGACCTGATGTTCAGCTTTACTGAAAACATCCTTTGCTGAGGTCGCTATCCAGTTTGGGCCCTTCAGAGGAGAAACCCTTAATTTTCCAATTTCTGGTTTCTCCAGAAATAGCTGATCTTATGTTTCATCAGTTTAACTATTTTTCCAAAGTGTTACAATGATATAAAAGTCGGTTTATTTTAAACCTACAAGATTAACAAAGCAAAAGTATATTGTTTTGAGCCTTGTGAAGAGGTTTCCAAGCCAGTATAACTCAAGTAATATTTTGAATTCCTCTGGCCCCTTAAGCCAAGCAAGGTTACAGTGCGAGTTTGAGAGGATAGCACCTGATTGGACTTGAATCCACAAAACAGTAAAGCAGTGATAAGTTGGTGGCAAACTCTTTGTAGATGTTACACATGAAAATATTTATAAATGTACATTATTTTGTCTCTCTTCCTTTAAAATACTAAGTAACCAGCCGGGCATGGTGGCGCACACCTTTAATCCCAGCACTTGGGAGGCAGAGGCAGGTAGATCTTTGTGAGTTCGAGGCCAGCCTGGTCTACATAGTGAATTCCAGGACAGCTGGGCCTACAAGGAGACCCTGTCTCAAAAAGACCAAAAAATAATAATAAAATAAAATACTAGTAACCAAAACTAATTATAACTTTTAAAATCCTATTTAGATGTGGAGGTGAAAGGGAGTGCTTTTACAGATTCCTCTGGTCTTCCCTTAGAGAGTGAGATTGGGTTATTGCTGCCAGCCATTAGCTGCTCTGACCCATGAGCATAGTAGTAGAGGGAAACTGAATAGTATATATTTCTCATGGGGTCCAGTCAAATGAAAAAGATATTTAACCCCCTGTTTGCCACAAACACAGTCTGTTAGCTTACTTAGGCTTACTTAGAGGGGGTTCCCTTTAAATATTATCTGGAACTCTTTTTATCTTTCCTATCTAATAATAGATAGAAAAGATATTCCTCACAAACTTGCTCCCTTAGTAAATATACTTGGTGATCCTAGAAAACAAGATGATAGCATTTCTGATCTAATATAGCTCAGAGCCCCAATTTCTGGTGAGCACCATGTGTAAGACTTGCTTGATGTGTGTTTCATTTGTTTGCTTCGCTCACGGTATCAGTGGTGTTGCAATGCCCCCCCCATGCTTTCTATTTCCCAACACTGTCAAAAGATTAAAGTGCTGTTCCCATTGTCATCATTTACCAAAGGAATAAAAACCAGGAATGTTAGTCTCTTTAGTTTGTGTGAGCAGCATCCCCATCCTATAAAACATTCCATTGCCTTTTATAAATATGATTTGCTGGAGGGCCCAGATCTCAAGTTCACATTTCTGTCTGTCTTCCTCCTGCAACATTGCAGGTGGTGTTCTTCAAGGAGATTTTTGGGCAGTTTCTCAAAGTGCAGGTGCTATCTCCTAGCTTTGAACGTGCTTCCAATCAATATGCCAGTAATGTGTCTGACAAGTCCTGGAGGCATCCTTTAGCTTGGTCCTTCTTACTAGGCTTCCCTGATTGGTCATTCAGAAATGCCTTATAGTACTATTTATCAGTGCATTCTGCTGAGATGCATCAGGAATATTCAGATTCATTGTGGTTTTAGATTGAATGAATCAGTTCAATTCTCTTCAAACATCTCCATTTAGCAGCTGCTTGTCATGCTTACACATACTTTGAGACCCATGCTCTGCCCTTTTGTATTTTGCTAGAAATTAATAAGGGCTTTCAATGGAGACATTTTTGCTCCAGTATAAAGGTGTTTTAACTATAAAAGGGAGAGTTTGCAATTCAAGATTGAAAACTCTTTCAAAAAGACAGAACTATAATCCTAATAAATATCCCTGTCAACCCACTAAAGGAAAATACCTCAATAAAGTTCTGATTGAGAACTGTGACTTCTTTCTGTTCCATAAATAATAACTTGTTATAGTGACTGACTAAACCATTTCATTCTTAGTTAGAATTACTG
>NW_008329126.1:1046501-1058845 GCF_000622305.1 Nannospalax galili | reverse complement strand
ACACACACTATACCTGGGAATACTTAACCTATTATAATTCCTAAGGAAAAATGTCTTAAGAATTGCATAATTACAACTTACTTGGCTTGCATATTTCCTTCTAAAGGAGGGAAGGGAATGGGGAAGATGCAGGATGGTTTTTTGCCCTATGTTCACTTCATTCATCCAATATATTATGCCATTGTATTAAAAACTGCCATGATTTTCTGACAGAGATTAAGTTTCTATTTGAAGAAATTTGGGAGTGATTAAAAATATAGTTTATATTGGGAAATGCAAATAAAACCTGAGCCTTGCTTACAGCCTTATCTGTAGTGGGTGAAAAACCACATCTGCTCTGCAACCTGACCCTACACGAGCATTTTCTCCTTGCTCTTCTTCCCTGTTGTTAATCTCCCGGATCCTTGCCCCCTTACTCCTTTTCTAATGAACTTGATTGAATTACCATTTAGAATGTCCTTCGCCTCCAACCTCAACCACTACGGCATGACTCATGTAGCTAGTGTCAGCGATGTGCTGTTGGACAATTCCTTCACTCCACCTTGTCAGCGGATGGGCGGAATGGTCTCTTTTCGGACTTTTGAAGATTTTGTCAGGTAAGACATCATGGGACTATGTCTGTACACCGGGAACCATGGACTTCTCTCTTAGGGTCTCACCTTTCTGAAGAATAAAGTTCTCCTAAATAGCCATGAGACAGCTAAGGAAATATAGCCTTAACTGTTACATACCTACAGAGAGGTAGATATTCTCCCATTTCCACTGCTCATTCAGACTTTCAAAAGCATCTCCTTGCAGTATGAGCCTGGTCAGGAAAAAGAAAAAAAGAGGGAGGGAGGGAGGGAGGGAGGGAGGGAGGAAGGAAGGAAGGAAGGAAGGAAGGAAGGAAGGAAGGAAGGAAGGAAGGAAGGAAGGAAGACAAAAATCATCTTTTCCTTAGGAGCTAACAGAAAAAGCTGTCTGCTTTGTGGTGAGTGAAATGTCAGGAGAAATTAAACACAGCCTTACAGTGAGCCCCACCAGAGACGATACATCTTTTGATTCAGTGCATTCACCATCTATCTCTTGATGTATACTGATGCATTACCCTAGGGGGAGGGGTAATTACATTGGTCTGTCACTGTTCCAGTCCCAGGTTCCTTCTGTTACTTTAAGAGCGATGGTGACAGCTATGCACATATCTTACATATGAAAACAAAACCAAAAAAGCTTTATATCATTCTTTTTAAAAAAGAAAAAATATATATGGTTTATTAAAGTTTAAACAATCCATCCTCCTAATTTCTGCCACTTGGTGATATTTTGCATGTCATCTCTAGCCACTGGTATTTCTCTCCAGCTGACTATTGAGCATAGCATAGGATAGATTATTCTTTTAGACTGAGTTGCTGTGGCAGCGTTAGTTTCCTGCCACTTAGGTTTTCTGCCACTTGGGCTTTCATTGTGGGTATTTCTCTGGTGTTTTTCAGGATCTTTGATGAAGTGATGGGCTGCTTCTGTGACTCCCCACCCCAAAGCCCCACATTTCCAGAGTCAGGTCATACATCACTCTATGATGAAGACAAGGTATGGTGTCTTCTTTGGAAGACTGCTTTCTTCTTTCCAACATGGGACTTGTTCTATACTGTATCTTTAGGAATATCATTGAGAAGTCACCTTTTTATACTACTCTGTATTTTTTAATTTTGTATGCCTCTTCTACATGTTTATTTTGAAAGTAGATGGATAAAAAATTCTAAATTTATAAAGTACTATATTAATTTTTTAAAATATTTTATTTTTATTTTATGTGTATGTGTGTATTGCCTGCATGTATGTGAGTACACCCATGTCGTGCATTGCCCGCAGAGGACAGAAGAGGCTGTCGGATCCCCTGGAACTGGAGTTACAGACAATTGTTAGCTTCCATGTGGGTGCTGGGACTACGAACGTGGGTCTTTTGCAAGAACAGCCAGTGTTCTTAATCGCTGAGCCATCCCTCCAGCCCATTACTATATTAATTTTAAAGTATTGTGTAGAATGGGTTCTGCTACATCTATTGTAGCTGAAAATCCTATTCAGTGATGACTTAAGTCTTCTTATAGTGGCACTATTAGGGTCAGAAGATGCTGGACTTAGACTGCAAAAAAGTAGACATTTGTGGCCAGGCATGGTAGTGCATGCCTTTAATCCCAGCACTTGGGAGACAGAGACAGGTGGATCTCTGTGAGTTAAAGGCCAGCCCAGTCTACATAGTGAGTTCCAGGCCAGCTGGGGTTACAAGGAGACTCTGTCTCAAAAAAGACCAAAAAAAAAAAGAAAAAAAACTGGTTGCAAAATTGTCTTTTTAAATCCCTTCTTTTGCTTTCTCAGTAAACAGTTATGTCCTTTTCTTAATATTTTCCCCCCATGGTTTGATATAGCCATTACTTGATAACATGTAAGGAAATATACTATATAGAAATGTGTTAAATGGCTTCTTGTACTATATCTCATTACATTTTGTGAAGAAATGAGGCAGATTGTTTCAACCCCATTTTTCTAGTGAAAAAATTGAGGCATAGTGACCTTCAAGTTCATGTCAAGATTTGATGCCACCTCAAACTACTGCCTTTGATGTCTTTTATGTACTTTACTTCATCTCTGCTTTGGCAGTTAGGCAGCAGTTTGGGTTTACTTATTCCTACTCATTGGCAAACCTAAATATCCTGTGGACATACACCTCTTTGTTTTACCTGGAACTATATCTTTCTCCAGCTTCTGTAGCAGCCGGCCTCAGACTTTTATTCAGTTTATATTCTTGGCTTACAGGTTCCCAGGGATGAACCGATTCACATTCTGAATGTGGCTATCAAGACTGATGGTGATATTGAGGATGACAGGCTGGCAGCTATGTTTAGAGAGTTTACCCAGCAAAATGTGAGTCCTTGATTGGGTTAAGGCTGGTGGTAGCCCTTTCCTGCTGTTTGCATCATAGTCTTCCTTATCAATTGCTACTTCTAAGGCTTATCATTGATAATGACTGTGTCTTTTATCATAACTATCAAAACTATGGTTTTGATATAGGGATAAAATTCCAAAGTAATTTAGTGGTATATAGTGAGTATCTTTTTGTGTCAGGATTTCAAATATATAATGTTTTAGGGGAAGTATGTTCCCACACATCTTCTAGAGCTTCAGTCTTCCACATCCATTACTCAATCTTGAACTCACCTACTGAATATTGTTTTTTCTTTGGTGACTTAATTCCATATGTGTCCAAACTCTACTCAGATACTTTCTGTGTCCTTTCCCTCCCTTGAAAGTATTTGTTATATTTCCGTTTCCTTTTATTTTATTTTTTGCCACTTAAATCTCACACTGAAATCTAACTCCATAGTCTAAACTTAGATTCTTAGCATTTTCATCACCTTTCACTTAGGATTTCTCTCTCTCTCTCTCTCTCTCTCTCTCTCTCTCTCTCTCCTTTCTCCTCCTCTTCTTCCTCCTCTTCCTCCTCCCTCAGTTCTGAAGGTCTTAGAATGTGAATCAAATTTCACCTCTTCGATAGGACTTCTGAGTAGCTAACTATTCATTTTTTCTGTTGCTGTGATAAAACATCAGGACCAAAGGCAAGTTATAGAAAGGAAGAGTTTATTTTGTCTTACAGTTCCAGAGGGATAAGAGTCCATCATTGTGAGGAGGCACAGGAAGTAGAAGCAGGAAGCTGAGAGCGCAAACAGGAAGCAGAGAACCAACTAGACATGGGGCAAGACTGCACCTCCTAAAGATTCCATGACCCTCTCAAACAGCACCACAAACTGAAAACAAATTGTTCAAATAACAGTTTGTGGGGACAGTTCTCAAACCACCACACTAACATTACTTGATCTCTTAAATTATCCTTTTAATCTATCAGCATAATTTTTTTAAAGATTTTATTATTTTTCATTTTATGAGTGTAAAATTTTATTTTTTTGTATAAGTGCACCCATGTCATGCAGTGTCCACTGAAGGCAGAAAAGAACATCAAATACCTTGGAATTGGAGTCGCAGATGGTTATTAGCTGCCATGTGGGTGCTGGGAACCAAACCTAGGTCTTCTGGAAGAGCAACTAGTGCTCTAAACTCCTGAACCACCTTTTCAGTCCCAACTTAACATTTTTAAAAAACAATGGTAATAATGTTTATTTATAAAGATCCTCTATCTAAAGCCAGGCATGGTGGCACATACCTTTAATCCAAGTACTCAGGAGGCAGAGTCAGGTGGAGTTTGAGGCCAGCCTTGTCTACATAGCGAGTTCCAGGCCAGCTGGGGCTACTAGGAGACCCTGTCTCAAAAAGACAAAAAAAAAAAAGAAAGAAAGAAAAAAGAACCTGCATCTAAATTAAATTTATTTGCACCTTTCCACAACCCTGTGGGTTTACATTAGTCAGGAATTAGTCTAGTTAAACAAGAGGAGAAAAGGTCAAGATGAGGGATTAAAGCCCCTTTGCCTCCAACTGGAAGATGATGAAACAGAGGCTCTAGGGGACTCAGATCTAGATTTGGAAAGTAATACATTTATATCCCCAAAGATACTTATATAGTTAGGGAACTAAATAGGCATGCTTTAAACAATAATCTACTGTGGTGAGTGGTACTAGGACTGAACCCAGGGCCCCCTTTATACCATTCAAAATGTTCTTCTATTGAGCTATACTCCCAGTTCCTTATAATTACATTTCATTGTGATATATAATGGATGCCAAAGTGTCCTCTTAAACTGCCTTTAATGACCACACCCATGTGTTGCCTTTGAACAGACAGTACTTAGTCTGTAGTGCTTGTATAAACAACTCAGTGGATATTTTAAAAACTTAATTCAAGGCCAGGTGCGGTGGCACGTCTTTAATCCTACCAGGCAGAGGCTGGCAATTTCAAGACCAGCCTGGTCTACATAGTAAGTTCCAGGCCAGCTGGGGCTACAGGGAGACCCTGTCTCAAAAGACCAAAGACAGAAAAAAAGCCTGACAAATAAAAATTTAATTCAGCACTCTAAACTATTAGTGCCACCCAGCATTCTTATGAGGTAGTGCTAACGTGAATCATTTACTCTAACAGTCTCACAGTGGGTAAAATGATGGTGAGATTGCAATAGCCAACACAGGGGAAAGGTACTTCCAGAGACATGCAAAGAGGGGGCCTGGTAATTTTTCTTTAGAACAGAAATACACTTTCCTTCCCGCCCTTAGCTAGTGACTCTCTAAAATTAACCTTCGGCCAGTGACCAAGGCTGCTATTGCTGTTTCATAGAATAAGTCAATGAAAGTTTGTCTAGATTTTGAGACACTAATTGCCTATATTTGATTGTTTTAATTTGCAATTTGCCCACCACATTATGCTTTGTATTTTCCCAAGACCTAAGTACTGAATATCATCATACAGTGATTTAAAGATGCTATTTCTTCGTGTTCACAAACAAACATAGGGAAATCTAGCACCTTTGCTTGAGACATTTAGAAGGGTCTGGGTGGAACATGCTAGCACTACAGCCTAGAGAAACCATTGACTTCATCAGGTTCTCTCTTTGTCTTGGAATATTTGATATTTTCATTTACTTATTTTAAAAAGTATGTATATATAAGAAGGAGAGAAAGCAATTTTTTAAAAAAGAAGCTGAAGTGAGAACTTGTTTTTCATTTCATAATCATACTCCTAGCACTTTAGAAAAGTTTTTTTTTTAAAGCACACATTAAACTATCAAATAGGTTGATCCAAATTGTACAAATAATCTTCTAGTCCCAGCATGTCTTTTTTTCTCTCATAGAAATTAGGATCGTGTTTTTGTAAATGACTTGTGGAGGAGATTGAGGCAGGCAGTGTAAATGGAGTTTCTCCAGGTGATGACGCCTAATCGCTGGGTAATAGCTGTGGACTTGCTGTGAGACCTGCATTATTACAATGTAATCAGAATCCTGTTGCTCTGCTGTTATTGTCAGCCACTTGTGGAATTTTAAAAGCAATAACAATTTTGATTTTAAATCATGGCATTATTAAAGTTATTTTCTTCCCTTGCCAGAACATAGCTATTGATGCTTGTCTTTGAAGGACTTGGCTGTAGTGGAATTTTTTGTTGGTATCTGAAATATTTCTGTTGCTCAGCATACTGAGAGACAGAACATCTCCACATCTCCTTTTAACAAAAGATTTTAATTGTAATGTTAATATTTATTTATTTATTTATGCTAAAGGGTATGATAACCATATTGATAATTTTTTAATGTGGTTAGATCAAAATTTACTTATATTTGACCTAGGAATTTATTATTGAAATTTTTTATAGAAAAATTTTTTTCTGATTAATTTTTTGCTTATGCTATCAATAATATTAGTGTTATTACTCAGAATACCATAGCAGAAATACAGAAATAGGAGGAAATAGCCCAGAAGCATGCTGGGAGAGAAAATCACTTTGAATTTAAAAAAAAAAAAAAAGAGCAAAATAAACCCCATGTACTACCTTGAACCTTAAGAACTGGGAGCTAGCAAGATGTCTCAGAAGATAAAAAATGCCTGCTGCCAAGCCTGGCAACCTGAGTTCAATCCCTGGGACCCACAAGGTGGAAAGAGAGAACCAGCTCCCACAAACTCTCCTCCGGTCTTTGAACATGCGCCATGGCACATTCCTGCACACATATGCATATGCACAGACACAGATAGATAGATGAATGGATGTAAGTTTTTCAGTTAAAATTGGTTTATAAACATTTCTTAGTTCAAATTATAACAAAGATTGTAATCAAAATGTAGTCTGGCTGTAAGTTATAAAAGTCCTCGAACCTCTTTCTTTGTATTCTTCCTGTATTCTCTCAAGTTAATTCAGTTGGTGGACTTGCTTTCCAACTTTATTGCCATGTAGCCCCTTTGTTAGGGACCTTTAAAAACATTTAGTACCTACTTTTTTTTGCCTTTTGAGGTAAATGAACAGTACAGAATTGTGGAAGACTTAGGTACAGAAGTTCAGACTCCTATAAGAGGCTGTCTTGAAACTGCTAGTTTCTGATTCCTTCTAATATACTGTTTGTGCCAAGTAAAGCTATGAATGGTCTCCAAGTTTAAAAACTATTAAACATTGTTTTTAATATCACCCCTCCTTTTTTTAAAGACTGCAATTATGTAGTCTGGGCTGTCGTTAAATTCGTGATTCTTTTCCTTCAACCTCCAGAATGCTGAGATTACATGCATGCACCAAGCACCCTAACAGTTTTTTATAATTTTATTTGTGTGTGTGTGTGTGTGTGTGTATGTGTGTGTGTGTGTATGTGTATGAGTGTTTTCCCTGCATATATGTAAGTGTACCACGAGCATGCAATGCTCACAGAGACCCAAAGAGGGTGTTGCATCCCTTGTAACTAGAATTACAACCATCATGAGAATGCTGGAAACTGAACCTAGGTCCTCTGGAAGAGCAACCATGTTCTCAACCACTGGGCAGTCTCCCCAGCCCCCCTGCTTCTTACAATTTTTAAAGAGATCCTTTAAAAGAAAATTACTTCATATAAAGTATAGAGGAACTGTTTTAGAAGAACACAAAGGATTTAGGATTAGGTTGAGTGCTAGGAATCCAGTATCTAATGGTAGCTAGTAGCCATAATCTAAACAATAGTTAGGACCTCCTTTTTCTGTTTTATAGACAGTTACTTCTTTCTGCATGGTTTCATTTAGCTTCTATTTCAGTATTAATCTTCATGGTTGAATCCATGCACAATAATATGATTTCTATAAGCATAAATTATGGTACGTATTACAGTATTTTATCATTTCTGTGATAAAATACTCTTAACAAAAGCATCTTAGAGAAGAAATGGTTTATTTTAGCTCACAGGTCCAGGTCAAGGCAGCTGTAAGTTGAAGCAGCTGGTCACATCCACAGTCAAGAGCAGACAGAGAGTGCTTGCATGTTTGTGCTCAGCTTGCTTTTCCCACTCTTACACAGCCCAGCACCCAAACCCAGGGAATAATGCTGCTCACAGTGGGCAGGTTTTCCTACTTCAGTTATTAACATAATCTCAGTAATCTCCTTAATCTCAGTAATCTCCTAAAGCCATGGATATAGGCCAACCTGACTTAGTTCCTCACTGAGACTTTGACAATTAAAACTAACCTTCAGTAAATTTTCCCTTGATGTGAATCAGTTCTGAGACCTCACATGATTCTTTCTCCTCCACAAAATTCTCTTATAAGGTTGTCCAGATCAATATAAAACCTATTCCTTTAGGATTTAGTCAACCACGAGCCATGTTCTAATTTATTTACAAGTTTAAAGGTTCTAAGCTGAAGTCTAGATATCCAGTAAGAGTGCATATTCAAATTAGAGTCTGTTTAGACTGAACAAGGTGAAATTTTGGGTAATGTCATATATATCTTCTGTTCATAGAAAGCTACTTTGGTTGAGCATGGGATTCGGCGTCTTACGTTCCTGGTTGCACAAAAGGTATTGTCATGTGAATTGTATCTGTCTGCTATTTTTATGCTGCTGCCACAATTTTTAAAACTAGGAAATGAGGTTATAATATTATGCTTATTTATAGATTTTATGCAGAGAAATAATTATTTCTCTGTAAATTTAATTTTTTAAATCTTAGATAATATTTTAAGTTCAGGGAAAAGCTTTCTAAACATCATCTGTGACTCAGTTTGTTTTTAATGTTATTACTAATTGCCAGTTTCTACTAATTTTTCTCTCCCCCACCCCCCGCCTCATCTCCTTTTTTGTACTTCAAAGGATTTCAGAAAACAGGTCAACTGTGAGGTGGATCAGAGATTTCATGTAAGTAAAAGGAACAACTATAAAAGATGACTTAGTGTCTTATCTTTTGGCATTGATTATTTAAACTGAGTATGTCTGAGTTATTTGGAAGGGCTAGACTCATGTATGCCTTCTTTCAGAAAGTTTGATAATGAATATTTAATTCTATCAAATGTTCTACGGGATGGGTCCTTTTTTTCACTCTATAATGAAAGTTTCAGTGTACCTCTGAGAAATAGCTACTAGTAAGCCTGTGCATTTCTTTAGCTGCATAAGATAGAAATAGGAAAGTACCAGCAGTTTCTCTAGTGCACATAGTGAGTCATTAATCAAGCAGTGCCTATTGTACTTTGAGACCCTGACTTCTACTAGATGGATACAAATTCTGTTATCAAGAAATCTTAATTCTGAGGACCAGTAAATTATTATTTTAAATGCTTTTTAAAGACCAAGTTGCTATTTTTATCTTATGTTAATCCTGAGGAAGAATAAATAAAAGTTAAGCACTCTGTTTGTTCTTCCATTTAACTAAATTATATCTTAATATTTGTGAGACTAAAATTTTTATTGGAAGGAAAGTGAAGCTAATACAGGCATCTGATCTGTTGTATACACTCTGGTCATACTCAGTATAGTGATAGCAATAAGGCCAGAAGCCTAGCCTGCAGTCCTGACGCCATACTCAGAAGGACTGATTGTAGTCTTACTGATTCTCTGTAGTTAAACAAGATTTCAGAGGGTGAGGAAATCTTAAATTTCCTGAGACACTTTTACTGGTTTGTTCTTGTTTATTTATTTATTGTAGCAATTAAGTTAATTAAGTTACTATTTTTTTTCTTTTAAAAATATTTTTTATTGAATTTTTGTGTATTTCATATAGAACATCTTAATCATCTTTATACTACCCTCTTCCCCATTGACCCTCTCCCAATAGCCACACACACACTTGAATTTATATACTCTGTCATTTATGTTAAGGCTTATCATGTCAAGTTTGTGTCCCCAGTGGTCCCTCAGTGCAAGTTCATCCATTGAGGTCTAGTCAGACTATCTAGCGTCCTTCCCTTTAAGAAGATCAATTCTTTCTCACCCAGAAGTAATCAGCTGCCAATATTTCTTAGACTAAGATTGGGGCCTGCTGTCCATTTCCACAGTTCTGTGCTGGGTTTTTATCTGCTTGAGTTTGTGCGGGTCTTGTGCATGATGACATCATTGCTGTAGGTTCATATGAGCAAGGTCCCAGGAGCCTGTAGGACTCTTATTCCATATGGTCCTGCACCTCCTCCCTGATTCCTGCAATTTTTCCACCCCCTCTTCTGCAGGGGTCCCTGAGTCCTGGGTGGGTGGATTTTAATATAGGAGACCTGTCCAAGGACCTACACTCTGTAACTTTAAGGATCCATATTTTGCACATAGTAAGAAATTACATTCTTCTAGGGATATGACAGCCTTTGGTTTTTCTCTAAGATCTGTGACCCCTCTAGCTATGTGTATTTGGCTAGGTTTATAGCACCAGACCTGAGTTTCCTCCCATTGAGTGGACTTTAAGTCCAATTAGGTAGCTGTTAATTACCCCCAAGATAAAAAGTGCCATTATTGCACCAGTGTCATTTGCTGTGAGGGTCATTCATGTGGAATGAAGATGGAATTGGACCATCCATTGATGTTTTCCCTTACTAGCTTGCACAGTGCTCTTCAAAGCTATGAGAGCTAACCTTCAGATTGCCTTAAATTTTTTAAATGGAGCCATCATTTTATGCCTATTGTTCTTCAACTTTTTTTTTTTTTTGGTCTTTTTGAGGCAAGGTCTCCCTGTAGCCCCAGCTGTCTTGGAACTCACAGTGATCTGCCTGCCTCTGCCTCCCAAGTGCTGGGATTAAAGGTGTGCGCCACCGCAACTGGCAACTTTTTTTTTTTTAATATATTTTTAAGAATTTTTTTAGAAGCATTTCATTACAGCTTTGACATACTCAACAGTTTCCAGAGCAAAGATACATCTCTTTCAAAAGTGGCTATAAAATTTCTAGGTTTGCTGTTGAATTAATACAATTATACAATATTGAACTCAGTATAAGCCCTGTAAGACATAAAATTGAATGAGTTTTTAACCTTTAAAAAAGATCTCCATTTCATTTTAAAATGTACTATTTCTTACAGAAAGACTCATTGTTTTTGCTACTAACGCTGAGATGTTGATGCATGTGTCTTTTATCTGTATGTATCTGATTATTACTAGTCACAATCGGTTACACTCGGATCCCTGGCACCTGTGTATGTCTATAAAGTCATGGGGTAGATTTCAATGATAATGTTTATCATCTCTACTAATTAACATGATGTAAATTTTTATGCTTCCTCCTCAAATATAATAAATTTTTTATCTGCTGATTTGTGTGTGTGTGTATATATCAAACCATCTTATTCAACTATACACCCACTTCCCAGATGGCACCCTTACTTAGCCTCCCTCCCCCTGACTAGAGCCCTTATACTCTGTTATCTCTGTTACTGTCCACTGTGTTGTCAGCACCCCAGCCAATCCCCACTATTTGCCCTTCTGGTGAATCTAGTCAGCCTATCTAGAAGTCTTTGTTTTAGGAAGGTCAGCTGTTCCTCATCTAGCAGCAATTGGTTTGCAATATTCCTTTAGATAAGATTGGGGTCTGCTGTTCATTTTCCCAGTACTGTGCTGGAGAAAATTTCTATCTGGGAGTCCCTTTGGCCACCCTGGCCAACAACTCAAAAGACGGTATCTCCTATCTGGCATTGTTGCTTGTTATATAGCCTTCAGCTATACATATGGACTCTTAAAAGATTATATTGGCCCCTTTAATATTTGGTTATACTTTTAAGGCCATACAGTTGGCCCAGATAAACCAATTTATTTTTACTCTTAAGGCTGTTTGAGGATCTGTTCCTCAGGGGTCACATGGGCTTGGGAGGAGCCTCTGGTTCCTTTCTTTTACCAGTTCTGCCTATGTGAAGATAAGTCAAAGGTCCTGCTCGACCATGGCTGGCTTTGCTTGGAAGCATGGAGGAAATGATTCCTCTGTATTGACCCCTCCTCTTTGTAGACTGGACACTGGTTCAAGTCCATCTCATGGGGTCTCCTTCGGCCTCCTTGATCAAGAGGACAGGTGACCCACCACAACTACATTTTGAGAGGTGCTCATAGTCCCCTGGGACTAGTTGACCTAGGAGGGCAAGGAGCAAAAAGTGTCCTTTATGTCCCTCTGACCAAATTATTATAGGCCTCAAAGTATGTCTGTTAAACATCCAAGAAGGTTAGTTCCTCCAGTCTGGTACTTTTAATTACTGTGTGTCATGTAGGTAAATCTTGGGCAAAGACCAGTTGTTCTCAGATAAACCTTACCTAGACATATATTTCTTGATCTGCTATGTATAATTTGTCGGTAGGTTGTAGGAGTAATACGGTTCCCTCTGGTTTTCAAAACTAGCTAGGCATTATTTATCTCCCGCATTGTCTCACCCCTCCAGCATGGTTTCCCACTTAAGGTGCCCCCATTTCCCCCCTTTCTCCATTACTAATACCCTTCTCCTATGGTCCTACCTCTCTTGAGCTCCTTCTTTCCC
>NW_008329126.1:1014014-1045722 GCF_000622305.1 Nannospalax galili | reverse complement strand
CCCTTTGTCAAATATCAGGAGGCTGAAATTGCATGTACTCATATTTGGTTCTTCTATTTTGTTCCATTGATCTATGGGTCTATTTTTGTGCAGTACCATGTTGTTTTTATTACTATAACTCTGTAATACAGCTAAAAATCTGGCATAGTAACCCACCCGGCATTGTTCTTAGTGCTCAGGTTTGCTTTGGCTATCCGAGGTCTTTTGTGCTTACATATGAATCTTAGGATGATTTTTTCCAATTCTGTGAAAAATGTCATGGGGATTTTGATTGGCATTGCATTGAATCTATGAATTGCTTTTGGTAGGATGGGCATTTTCACAATACAAATTCTTCCAATCCATGAGCATAGGAGGCCTTTCCATCTTCTGATGTCTTCCTCAATCTCTTTCTTTAAAGATTTAAAATTTTCATTGTAGAGCTCTTTAATGTCTTTGGTCAGGTTTATTCTGAGATAGTTCTTTTTGTAGCTATTGTGAAGGGGAGGGTTTCCGTGTAGTCTTTGTCTGATTGCTTGTTATCAGTATATAGAAAGGCTACAGACTTCTGTAGATTAATTTTGTAACCTGCCTCTTTAATGAATGTGTTAATAATTTCTGGGAGTTTTCTGGTGGAATTTTTGGCATACTTTAGATATAATATCATATCATCTGCAAAGAAAAAAAGGGATAATTTGATCTCTTCCAATTATTGCTCCTTTAATTTCCTGCTCTTGTCTTACTGCTCTTGCAAGAGTTTCAAGCACTATGTTAAAGAGAAGTAGAGAGAGTGCACAGCCTTGTCTGTTTGCTGATTTCAATGGAAATGTTTCCAGTTTTTCTCCATTTAGAATGATGTTGGCTGTGGGTTTGTTATATATGGCTTTAATTATGTTAAGATATGTTCCCTCCAGTCCAATTCCCTTTAGGACTCTGAACATAAATGCATGTTGAATTTTGTCTAAGGCCTTCTTTGCATCTATGGAGATGACCATGTGGTTTTTGTCTTTGAGCCCATTTATATGATTTATGACGTTTATTGACTTACATATATTGAGCCATCCCTGCATCTCTGGGATAAAGCCAGCTTGATCATAGTGGATGATCTTTTTGATGTGTGTCTGTATGCTGTTTGCAAGTATTTTGTTGAGAATTTTTGCATCTATGTTCATTAAAGATATTGATCTATAGTTTTCTTTTTGGTTGTATCTTTACCTGGCTTTGGTATTAGACTGATGCTGGCTTCCCAGAAGGAATTTGGAAGTTCTCCCTCCATTTCTATCTTTTTGAATAAATTAAGTAGTATTGGATGTAGACCTTCTTTAAAGGTCTGGTAGAATTCTGCTGTAAATCCATCTGGTCCTGGGCTTTTTTTAGTCGGGAGGTTTTGTGTTAACTGTTTCAATTTCTTTTTGTGTTATGGGTCTGTTTAAGCTGTTAATCTCTTCTTGGTTTAGTTTTGATGGTTCTCATGCCTTTAGATATCCGTCCATTTCTTTAATATTTTCAAATTTAGTAGCATATAGGTTTTTAAAGTATTCCCTTATAATGTTCTGTATCTTTCTGGTGTCTGTTGTGATGTTTCCCCTTTCATCTCTGATTTTGTTGATTTGGAGGTGCTCTTTCGTTCCTTTGGTCAACTGGGCTAGCGGTCTGGCAATCTTGTTTATCTTTTCAAAGAACCAGCTCTTAGATATGTTGGTTCTTTGTATTGTTTTCTTTGTTCTTATTTCATTAATTTCTGCCCTGATTTTTATTATTTCTTCTTGTCTGCTGGGTTTGGGTTTCCTTTGTTGTTGCTTTTCAAGTGTCTTGAGTTGCAGTGTTAAGTAATTTGTGTTCTTTCTGACTTTTTAATGTAGGCACTTAGAGCTATAAACTTCCCTCTAAGGACAATTTTCAGTGTGTCCCAGAGGTCTTGTGTTGTATTGTCCTTTTCATTTAGTTCCAGGAATACTTTTATTTCTTTCTTAATTTCTCTTTTGATCCATTCATCATTCAGGAGTGTGTTGTTTAATCTCCATGTGTTCATGTGGTGACTAGGGCTTCTTCTGGTGTTGATTTTAAGCTTTATTGCATTGTGATCTGATAGAATGCATGGAATTACTTCAATCTTTTTGTATTTGTTAAGGTTCGTTTTGTACCCCAGTATATGGTCGATTTTGGAGAAGGTTCCATGGGTCGCTGAATAGAAAATATGTCCTTTCGTGCTTGGGTGGAATACTCAGTAGATGTCTGTTAGGTCCATTTGATATATGGTATTGTTTAATGCAGATGTCTCTCTGTTAACTCTGTCTCTAATGGAGACAGTGGGATATTGAAGTCCCCTACTGTTAATGAGTTGGGGTTAATCTGGGTCTTAAAGTTCTGTAGTATTATTTTATGAAGTTGGGTACACCAAAGTTTGGTGAATATATGTTCATGATTGTAATATCTCCTTGGTTTATTGTTCCTTTGATCAGCATGAAGTGGCCCTCTTTATCTCTTCTGATTAGTTTTAGTTTAAAGTCTATTTGTCAGATATTAGTATTGCAACGCCTGCTTTTTTCTTAGTACCATTTACTTGGTATATTTTTTTCCATCCTTTCACCTTAAGATAGTGCCTGTCCTTGAAAGTGAGGTGAGTTTCTTGCAGACAACAAAAAGATGGGTTTAGTTTCTTAATCCATTCACCTAGTCTGTGTCTTTTGACTAAGGAGTTTAGTCCATTAATATTTAAATTTATTAATGAAAGATGTGTATTGAATCCTGTCATTTTTATTTCTGTTCACATTCTTGATATAGCTGTACTTTTCCACAGTTATACCTTCATTAGATTTCTTTCTGCAACCCCTTGGGTATAGTCATTCCTTTCTTCAGCTCTTTGTATTGCTTCCAGAACTCTCTGAAGTGCTGGTTTTGTCGACATGAATTCCTTTATGTTATGGAAGGTTTTTCTTTCCCCTTCGAGTATAATAGACATTTTGGCTGGGTATAGTAATCTGGGTTGGCATCTGTGGTCATTTAAAACTGGGAATACTTTGGTCCAGGCTCTTCTGGCTTTCATAGTTTGCACTGAAAAGTCAGCTGTAATCCTAATGGGTTTTCCTTTATATGTGCCTTGTTTTTCTTTTGCAGCTTTCAGTATTGTCTCTTTGTTCTGTACATTTAGTGTTTTTACTATGATGTGCCATGGAGAGTTTCTTTTCTGGTCTTCTCTGTTTGGTGTTCTATGTGCTTTTTGTATTTGAATGGGTATGTCTTTCTTTAAATTTTGAAAATTTTCTTCTATGATTCTATTGAGTATCTGGTCCATGGCATTATCTTAGGATTCTTCTCCTTCCTGTATGCCTATGATTCGTAAATTTGGTCTTTTTATGGTGTCACACAATTCCTGCATAATTCATTCTTGTGCTTTCTTATATTTTTCATAATCTTTGCTTGAGTGGTCTAGTTCATCCACTTTATCTTCCAGTCTTGATATTCTGTTTTCCATTTCATTCATCCTATTTGTGAGGCTTTCTCCTATCGTTTCTAATTGGCTTACTGAGTGTTTCACTTCGTTCTTTATTTCAGCCTGAGTATTCTTCAATATTTCTAGCTCTTTTCTGAATGCATTCAGAATTTTATCCCTATCTTCCTTCGGTTCTTTGATTTATTTTGTGTTCTTTAAATTCACTGAATCCTTTCATCATGTTTATAATTGTTCTTTTGAGTTCCATGTCCTGCATTATCTCTAGGGGGTTCTCATTGTACTCCTCTAGAGGATTATTGGTATTTGGTGGGGGTATGTTATTTTGGTTTTTCATGTTATTATTTTTTCTCTGTGATTTTGACATGTGAATTTCTTGTGTGAGACTCAAGCCTTCAAGTTTAGGTCTGCTGCTTTTTGTAATCTTTATGTGCCTTTGTGGTTTACTTTACGGGCATGAAAAGCTGGTTCATCTAAGCTTCTGGTTCTCTCTTTTGATTTTTATATTGGAGTGGCCAGATTGCTTTTGTCTTCAGGAGTTCCCACAGAGGCCCAAGTCAGATGAGGATCAGATGCTCTCAGGCTTTCTCCTAAGGTCTGGATCCCTCCAGGAAAGATGTTGTCCTCAGGAATTTAGGGTTGGAATGGCCTGTGAGCAGTGCCCAGGAAAGATGCTGGTCTCGGGAAGCCCGTGGCCATGCCACCCAGAGTTGCAAAGGGAGTTGGGGGCGGGATAGGCCCCAAGGGCTCCTTAGAACTGCAGGGAGGATCTGGGTTGTACTGGATGCAAAGGAGCAGGAAGCCAAGAGGTGTCCAGGAAAGAGGCTGGTGGGTTGTGAAGCCCAGGAAAGCAGAGGGAAGTGAGGGTGGGAGCATGCCCAGAGGGTTCCTGGGGACCTCGGGAAGGAACTGGGTTCATCTGGATACAAGGGATCAGGAAGCATTAGTGGTTCTGGGCTGAGAGGTCAGCCCCAGCATCCAGGAAAGAGGCTGGTTAGTTGTGCTGCCCCGGGAAGCAGTGGGAGGTGAGGGCGTGATCAGGCCCAGAAGGCTCCTGGGGACTGTGAGAAAGAACTGGGTTGGTCTGAATGCAAAGGATCAGGAAGCAGTGGTGGTTCCCCTGGTGTCTGAGGTGCCAAGACAAGGAATGGGACAGCACCCAGGCTAAGAGGAGAGATGGGTGAGGGAGATGGGAGGGTGAATGAGGCTGGGGGATTCAAGGCACAGAGGGCACAATGGACTTACCCAGGAGAGAGTCTGGCCTGTTGTGTAGGCCCAGGGAAGCAGAGCGATTAAGTTACTATTTAAGTACCTCTCATTTTTAATCATGAGCAGGTAATATTTGGGGTTCTGGAAAGAGTTCTGAACTCCAGGCCCAAGGTTTGATTGCTTTTATTGCCCTTCTGATTATTAGGTCTCTAGCACTTGGTATTTTGTTTTCTCTCATACATTCCCCTTGCCAGTCTAAGAGAAACAAAAGTCTATCCTACAAGCTAACAGCTAAGGTTTTTCCAAAATGCTTTAGGAAATGTTGTGGACTGTACAACTCTTTTGTGTTATTGATGTCAGGAAATCCAGCAGAGTGAAGATATATATCAATAACTTCCGATAGGAAACTAGAGTAGTGGAGAAGTATGAGGAGCTTAGAGAGAACCCTGGGGCTTTAGGAAGAAAAATCAGGAGATTAGAGAATAAAATTGATATTTTGGGATAGAATATGAAAGCCCATGAATAAACACTGTGGCTGGTAGATGCTGTCACAAAGAACTTAGGTGCACATTGCTAGAGCAGGCCCTGGATTTTGGAACAGTACTGAGCAGGGTTCCTAAACATTTTGTAAACTTTTTCTTTTTATCATTGACATTGGAATAATAGCATATTATTATATGGACTGATACTGGATTTGTGAAATTATTTTCCTTTTTGCTAAGATTGCATAGAGTCATCATGTATACAGTGCAGTAACTGGTTCCTATAATAAACCTTCTATGATTGATTTAAACTGCCCACTAAATTTTTCAAATAGCTAAAATTATTCTCATTAACATTTTTATTGTCACTATAGATATGAAACACATACACACATACATCTCTGATCTATGTCATGTCCTAGAATATATCTAACTTCTTTACATTGTTTCTCTTCTTATTATCCTCATATTTCTGAATTTACGTTGAATGGGGACATGTATAGACAAAATCTACTAGTCAATGAGATCAGCAAGGGTCCTCTGGTAGTCACTGTCCAGTTCTTATTTATAGTGACATCAAGTGAGAAATCAGTGAAATTATAAGTGCTTTCATTTTCCACGAGTGTAGGAAAGGCTGCTTTACAGCTGAAGGAACATTGATGTTAGTCGTGGGCTAGATTTGCTTTAAGGAATTGAATGTTAAGTAACTAGGGTATTTTTGTTTTGGGCTTGTCAGAAATGATTATTAGGCTTGCACGGGGCAAGAGCAACTATTTTGGACTGCCAGGGAACCTTTGTAGGAACTGTACAAATCCAGGGTGACTGTCCTGGTGCTGTTCTGAGTTCTCTTGGTTTGCCATTCATGAAAGATGCTTAGCCTGTCATGTCATCAGATGTGTGCTTGGCCCACAGTTAGTGTAGTGTGAAAAAGAGGAAGCTTTCCAGGAGTGTTAGAGATGAATCCCTTGATCTCTCTGGCTTTTTGGTAATCCACCGTGATGTATGCAGCCTCCCCTGTTCTATACTGTAAAATCCCAGTATTATTGAATAGAAGAGAGAATGTGCCTATGAAGGGGCAGGAGAGGAGGAAGGTTACCAGGTTTTGTTGGTATGGAATGAAACAAACTGTACTGTCTCAAAGTCCTGGATCTTTCAAACTGCCCTAGAACCATAAATGGCAAATGAGAGCCAGACAAAGGAGGGATTCCTAAAGAGCAGGTATACTGTGAGATGGTTTTGCTTATGCCAATAAAGTCTAAAGCAACTCCCAGTACTTCTTCATGAAATCATGATTGTCCCCAGAAAGCTGGCCACAGGTATGTCTGCTGTTGCCTTGATCACTTGACTGACTCTACACAGACACTCTTGTTCTGAAACAGCAGTTATACCAACAGTAAAGAGGCTTGGTGTCGAATCTGTTTTTATAGCCATCTAATTAAGTCAAGTCTCCATAATGAGCCACAAATAACTGCTTAAAATTAATGCTTAAATAGAAAGTTTGAGGAAAAATACATCTGTCTATTTAAATACAGTCTTTGCATTTAAAAAAAGAAAAAAAAAAAAAAACAAAAAAACCCAAAACCAAAAGCAAGCCCTTCGATCATTTTCTGTTTGGTTGTTTTATTGTTGTTGTTTATTGTGTTTTATGTTTTGAGGAGGGTCACTGTAGCAACTCTGCCTCCCAAGTGCTAGATTTGTGGAATTGTAGGCATATGCCATTCAGCCCAGCTTTGGCTTCTTGTTTCTGTAACTTTTCTTTTGGGGTCTTTTTGAGACAGGGTCTTCCTGTAGCCACAGCTGGCCAGGAACTTGCTATGTAGACCAGGCTGGCCTTGAACTCACCGAGATCTGCCTGCCTATGCCTCCTGTGTGCTGGGATTAAAGGCATGTGCCTGACTGATCTCTGTAACTGTTTAGTTGCAATTAGTTTCACTAACATTTCAGCCCCGAAATTCCAAAAAGTGTATCAGAAAGAGCTATATTATGTTTTCTAAAATTTGTATTCTCTATGCTTTCTTAACAGTTATTTTTTTAAATATTTTATTTATTTATTTTATTTTATGTGTATATGTGTATTGCCTGCATGTAGGTAAGTGCACCCATGTTGTGCAATACCCACTGAAGACAGAAGAGGCTGTTGGATCCCCTAGAACTGGAGTTATGGACAGCTGTTAGCTGCCATGTGGGTGCTGGGATTCGAACCTGGGTCTTCTGCAAGAACACTCAGTGTTCTTAATCGCTGAGCTATCTCTCCAGCCCTAACAGTTATTTTTAAGGATTATTAAAATGCCTATGTTTTAGATTTCTTCCCCTCTTTTGTCCCTTAAACAGAAACATAAGATTCAAAAACTATGATGGGATTCTAAATCACAGTTTTTAGTCTGTTTATAAAATGGGAGAAGGGTATCTGAGCATGCTTGTGTGTGTGTGTGTGTGTGTGTGTGTGTGTGTGTCTTGAAGGGTTTGTGAGATTTTATAATTTTCCACTAATGTCTGAAGAGATCATTATACTTTCATGTTTGCTATATCAGTGACTCCCATGTAAAATGAAATCATTTGGATTATTCAGGCCTTGAGGGAAGTTTACTATCATAAACAGTTATATCATGGTTAGTAGTTTGTACATTTGCTGCTTTTCTTTTTTCTTAAAGGTGGTTCTGTTTGTTAGTGGACTAACTAACAAGGTTTGGTTAGGGGTTTTGTTTTAATTACAGTCTATATAATTAGTTCTCAGCATGTTGAGGTAAAAGAGTATTGCACCAGTAAGCTCCCAATTTCTTCATCTCATTAGGTTTTTAACACGATTATTAGTATCATAATCAGCTATGATGCTTTCTGTTTCAGGTTTTCACATTCTCTGATTTGCAGGGTGTCTGGATTGGCTAATTTAGGCAAATTATTTTGATTGTTTTGATGATGGTTGGCTGATTAGAACACAGCAGGGGTATAATTTCTTCCTGAGAAATGTTGCATTCTTTTGTTTTTTTGATACCAGAACACTAAGAAGGTTTTTCTTTGTGTACATTCAATTATGATATTTGCCCATAACACTATAGAATGCCTGGAAAGCAATTACATTAGTGATGGAACGAGCAGGAATGCTGCTAGTGGAAAACGGGCAGCAGATAAGACGAGAGGAAGGTGTTTACTAAAGCCATAGGAGTCGATTGTTTTTTATTTCTGTTTCCTGATTTGGGTTTTTTTGGGGGGGTAGGTTGCATGTGTAGGGGTTTGTCCTTTTGTGATGTCTTTGATTTTTTGAGTGCCCCAAAGGGCTGGCTTTCTTTAAAAGCCTTTAGACCTCTGGACTCCCAAAGACTGTATATTGATAGTCCTGCTTTCCCATTGCTAGAATTTCTTGCCACCGCCTATTCTGAATGTTCTGAATTTTAGTGTATAAAATTTTACTCAGAGGTTGGGGAGGAAGTTTACTTGTATCGTCTCATGATCTTTTCCCTTAGCTATCCCTGATGAAAGTGGTGGTATTTTTGTTTTGGGGAGGGGATTGGGGGTTGTTGGTGGTGATGGTGATAGTGGTAGTTGGTGGTGGTGATGGTTTTTGAGATAGGGTTTCACTTTTTTTGTTTGTTTTTGACGTTGGGTCTTGCTCTGTCACGCTGACCTGCACCTTACTATGCAGTCAATGTTTGTGTCAGACTTGGATTCTCTGTCTCAGCCTCCCAGTGTTGAGATTATAGGCATTTACCAGCATACCTGGTGGAAAAAAAAAAAAAAAAAAAAAAACCTCTGTAATTGTTACTCTGTCTTGTTACCTTGTAGATAGCTCACCCTCTGCCAAAATCTGGCCCCTTTCATTATTTGCAGTGAAGATACTTCCATTCAAACTGTTTGCTTTTTGTGCTTTTTAGTTACTACAAATTTCCTTTTTTTTTTTTTTGTTTGTTAGAAAAGAAAGTGACTTGTTACTGTTGTTGTTACTACTTTTGCTTTTAGTAAAACTGGTACAAATGTACATAATTAAATAGTATACCAAATAAGTACTTTAGTTAACTACAAATAGTTCAGACAGAATAGAAATATGTATGCTTAATAGAAATATGTATGCTTATCACTTTACTGACTTTTTTGCCCAAGAAAATTCCATTTTGATATGTGTTACTTTTTAGATAATAAATCTGGAAGCTAGATTTCTCTAGAATTAAACCCAGGCTAGACTATGTAAAGCTCTGAGTATGAAATCTCCTGACAGCTCAGCTGACCAACTTCCTACTTAATTTTGAAGTTATCCCCGTGGGCTGTACTGTCACTGGGACAGTGGGAGGGAGGTATGCCAGAGAACTGTTGGGCTAAAATCCCATTAGTAAAATGTCAGTCCTGTGTAAAACTCACTTTCAAAGGACTTTTAAAGACCCAAATCTGGACTAGTGATTTCCCTGGGCTTGGTAAATGAACAGACTCCTAGAAGTCTGTTCAGTTCAGTTTTACAGGTAAAATACTAGGAAAATGTAAAAAGATTTATTAAGTGTGCAAGGTTGAGGGTGAAGCATAATAACTGTGGAAACAATCCAAATTATTTCAGTAAATTCAGAACTACAAGTTTGTAGTATTAATTTCTGCTTCTTTTATTTTTTGTCTCACCAAAGAAAAACAAGTCTAAAAACAGAATTTTGATTACAGCAGGAATATAAAAATGATGTCTTATACTTGAGGGGTAAAAGGCAGGGCCCACCATAAGAGAGACTCAGGTTGATTTCTGGCTATATAATCCTATACATGTCACTTGAGCCAAGCCTTGCTCACCTGTGAAGTGGGAGCCATAATAGCTCCCTCAAAAGGTACATGAAAAGCTGGACATGTGCCTTTAATCCCAGCACTTGGGAGACAGAGGCAGGCAGATTGTGAGTTCAAGAGCTGCCTGGTCTATATATCGAGTTCCAGGCCAGCCAGGGCTATACAATGAAACCCTGTCTCCAAAAAATGGGGTGGGGGTCAATTAAGAATACCTGCCTCTAGATTTTGAGTCCACTGTTTCCTTCATGGTTCCTGAAGAATATGTAGCCAGCTAGTGCTGGTCTCTGCCGTGTGCCAACACACATTTGATTATATTGCACTCATAATGAAGACGACACCTAATGGAGCCTCCTATAGAGGCAAATAGTAATGACTTGATTCCAGCACTGCCAGTAGAGCTTTCCATCTGAGAAACAGGGATATTTGGTGTTAATAAGTTAAATTTCAGAAACTAATGAACTCTGCTAATTGAATTCATCTTTGTTAATTAATAAGGTTCTAGTAAATTGGTTGCTTTCTTGTGTAATACTGTGCAGTACGACCAAATGATTACAAGTTCACTAGTTCTGCCATTTCTTTCCTAGGCTTAGAGTGGTAGTGAACAAAGTAGGATCTAATGCTTTTCCTTGTCTTGAAATGCTATTTAAAATGTTGAAATTACTGACTTCTGAATGAATATGGGGGGAAAAGAAAGGAAAAGAAAAACCACAGGCTGAAGATTCTGTGTTATCTGGCTAGTTTACATTTTAAGAGTTTCTTAAGGAGAAACTTGGAAAATCAATTTGTAAGTTCTGTTGTAGTGGCTGTAGAGTAAAGATATATTGATTTTATTTGCCAGATTTTTGCCAAGAGTAACAGCCAGGTAGACTTTTTTCCACTTGAGAAATGAAAAAAATGCAAGCTTTTTTCTTGGGAGAGGATAGATAGTTCAGGCAGGTTCACAGTATAGTGATTCTGAAATTTGAAAGTGGGATCAAAGCAAGGCCTACATAGAGGATCACCCATAGTCTCTGGACTAAGCTTAAATAAAGAGCATGTTTAATAGGAAGCTATCTTCTAGATAGGTAGTTGACTGCTCCTACACTGTATGTTTGTCCCCAAACAGCCATTCTATGAAGGACTAATATATTTTGCCCTCTTCTTTACCTCAGAGAGAATTCCCTAAATTTTTCACATTCCGGGCAAGGGATAAGGTAAGGGCTGATTTACCCATATTCTCTCTTCCTTCCCTCTGCCCCCCTTCTTCTTCCCTTCCTCATCTGTTCTCCTTCCTCTCCCCTTTTTGTGCTTTGAGCAGCATATCTTTGCCATTCTCAAAAAGACTTTAATTTAGGAAACAATCCAATGTGTTGACCTAGCCAAAGAAGGTGATAACTTTCAAAATCATCCCTTTCCTTTAAACTAGTTTGGTTTTTGTTTGCTTGTTTGGTTTTTGTTTATTTGTTTGTTTTGGGGTTCTTTTGTCTTTTTGAGACAAGGTCCTCCTGTAGCCCCAGTTGGCCTGGTGCTCACTATGTAGACCAGGCTGCCTTGAACTCACAGAGATCGGATCTGCCTGCCTCTGCCTCCCAAGTGCTGGGATTAAAGGTATGCACCACCACAGCCAGCTGCTTGTTTATTTTTGAGACAAGGTTTCACTGTATAGCTCTGGCTGACCTGGAATTCACTCTGTGGACCTGACTGGCCTGGAACTCAGAAACATACCCCTGCCTTTATCTCCTGAGTGTTAGGCCTAAAGACATGTGCCACTACACCAGGCTTTCTTTAGAACAGTTTTGATGTGATGTTAAGGGGCTGTTTCATTTAATAGGATTTTCTTATTACTTGTTCACAGTTGATTTATAGTCGGCTGCCCTTTATGTCCATTTATTTTTCAGTTTTAAAGTATAAAAGTTCATACTATGTTGATCTCTTCCTCTTACTAGATTTTTTTTTTTTTTTTTGGTCTTTTTGAGACAGGGTCTCCCTGTAGCCCCAGCTGTCCTGGAACTACTATGTAGACCAGACTGGCCTTGAAAACTCACAGAGATCCACCTGCCTCTGCCTCCTGAGTGTTGGGATTAAAGGCATGCGCCACCACACCCGGCTACTTTTTTTTTTTTTTTAAACTATCTCCATTCACTTTAATTGACATTCTGGAAACAAAAAAATTTAGTTTCAGAAAAACATAGTAAACTTACTAATACCACTTTTTAAAAAGACATAAATGATTATAGATCTGTTGGCATGATATGCTCCAAAACAAAGTATCATTTAAAAATTATATGATGTTTATGTGTTTAATATTATGTTCTTCATACTGTGTCAAAAGTAGTAAGACTTGAGTCCTCGCCTTAAGTGTTTTAGACTACTTGGGTGAATCCAGAACATTGTCATGTGAAGTAGATACTAATGTGAGATAGTCTGTAGTTGATTTTTTTTTTTTTAAGGAATTATAACAGTATTAAATACTATATAGGAATTCTGAGGGAATTGAAATTTTTGCTTGTCTTTATCTTTGTTTTTAATGAGCAACATCATTTATAAAAGCATAAATGTTGAAAACTTATTAAACAAATAAGCATTTTGACACCTGTTCTAATCTAAGCTATTGCAATAGCCCTATGTGGGCTATTTTTGTTCCTCATTAGCATATTATGGCTTATGTTGCTATTTTCAAGTCCCCCCACCCATCATACTGTATAGCCTAAGCTAGGCCTGGAACTCACTCTGTAACCCATAACCTTAATATGTTTTTGCTATTGGTACTGGGGACTGAACCCAGGGCCTGACACATGCTAGGTAAGTGTCCTTCCCTTGGCCCCATCCCCAGTCAGCCTCCTGAGAATCTAGAACTCTGGGTAATTTCTTCTGAATCCTGGGGTTGCATGTATGAGCTACCACACCTAACTCTTAAGCATTTCTTTTGCCTACACTGTCAAAATGTAATTTCACAACTGTTTTCCATAAGCTTTTTTTTCCTGTCTGGTTCCTGTGTACAGTTTGAGGAAGATCGTATTTACCGTCACCTGGAGCCTGCTTTGGCCTTCCAGTTAGAGCTGAACCGGATGAGAAATTTTGACCTCACTGCCATTCCATGTGCTAATCACAAGATGCACCTATATCTTGGGGCAGCCAAGGTAGAAGTGGGCACAGAAGTGACAGACTACAGGTTCTTTGTTCGTGCAATCATCAGGCATTCTGATCTGGTCACAAAGGTGGGTACTGTCATGGAAAGTTACCCCTGAGGGAAAAGACAGAGCCATAGTCATGGCTGAACCAGGTTTTCCCTATTTGAATCAAGGTTTTTTTCTTTATCACTCTCCAATAGCTGGCAGATTTCGGAGAGCCATTTCTTTCACAGAAGTAAATATTCCAAATAATAAAGGCTTATTTCTCTTTAATTATTCTTGGTGATGGAAGCATAAGAGTACTCACTTGAGAAAAGGAAAAGTGTGCTTAACAGAAAAGAAAATCACAGGGAGAGTTGGGTAATGATAAAAAATAAGGAGAATTAGGAAGGTGGTAATCCCACCATAAACCTTTCTAAAGGAGGAGACTTCCTTAATATCTTAATTATTATTATATCACATAGCCATAAGCTTTCTTTAGGTGTTTGTTTCTAAACAGATTTTCTTTCTAAAGAGCTCTGTTTGGCATGTGTGAATCATAATCACACTAGGGCTTCAACTCTGGGGATGTCTATCTATGGGAAGAAATAGTATCCCAATAGACTAGGAAAAGGGCCACCAGGAATCAGTATGATGTCTTTGCCTGTCCTTACTGCCTGTGATTACTGGCTGTGATAGTGAGGAGAAAGGTAAACAATGTACCTTACTATTTATGTCACATTGCTCCTTCAGATATCGCTGTTGGGGGAAGTGGGGAAGTGGAGTGTATGCACATGTGCATGTATGCGTACACATGTGGGCATGTGTGGAGGCCAGAGGTTAACATTAGGATGTTTTCCTTTGTCATTCTACACTTTATTTTTATTACTATTACTATTTGGAGGAGGAAGTGTAGACGAGAGATCGAGCGTCTGCCTCCATTACTCAATACCTTGGGTTTTTTTGAGACAGGATCTCTCATTGAAGAGGGAGCTTACAATTTCATCTAGACTGACTGGCAAGTGAGCCCTGTGATTTCACCTGTCCCCACTGCTCACCTCCTCCCACCTCTGGGGTTACAGACACAAGGTACCACCCTGACTTTTATGCAGGTGCTAAGAATCCAAACTTAGGTCTTTGAGCTTGCCCAGCAAGCACTTCACCCAGTAAGCCATCTCCTCAGCCTCTCTTCATTGCTTTTAAAGCACATTAATGATGATGATTTTCTTCTATGTAGGAAGCTTCATTTGAATATCTACAAAATGAAGGGGAGCGGCTACTCCTGGAAGCCATGGATGAGTTGGAAGTTGCTTTTAACAATACAAATGTCCGCACTGACTGTAACCACATCTTCCTCAACTTTGTGCCCACAGTCATCATGGACCCTTCAAAGGTACATTTCTCACAACTTCTCATGTCAGTAAGAGCAAAGAGACTGATCGGAAACAGGTATTCTAAAGACATGGGCTGCTTGTAAGACTGTTTTCTGGGACAGTATCAAAGAATTTTATGTAGCCATTAAGATTAGTCCTCAAAACTGAAGGTGGTATGCTATTTGTTGGTCATTTATAAACAGTAATAAAACACTCCTCCTCCACTGAGACATGGATTTTTGCTGCTTCTTTGTCCTTTTTGAATATTTGTCGTGGTGGTGGTCTTGCATTATATTATTACATAGGATTCATCATCTGAAATTATTAATTTTGCTAGTCCTAGGCATTTTCTAAAGTACTGCTTTTTTGCATTAAGTATTACTTACCTAGTGGCCTTACTAAGACACAACACCTCCCCAAAACATCCAATCTTTTTCTCCATAATGAGAGAATTTCTTGTGTTTTGTCTCTTTTCTTCCCAGAGGCTCTACTCTAAAATGTGTTCTGTGTAACTAAAGGAAAGAAAATAAGATGACGATGACCCTGTACTTGGCTTTTATCCTAGACATAATAAGGACAGGCTGCTCTGGTTTTGGTGTTTCTGACTTTCTCCCATGATGCTATGGAATTTGGATAGAGTTGCCAGTATCTTCCTTCAATACCAGTTGTAGACATGGATTTTTGCTGCTTTGTCTTTTTTTTTTTTTTTTTTTTTCCCCCCCGGACAGGGACACACGTAGCTCAGCCTGTCCTCAAATTCCCTATGTGGCTGGGAATAATCTTGAACTTCCTGTCCTCCTGACTCTATCTCCCAGGTGCTAGGTTATGTGGTACTAGGGATTGAACCCAGGGCCTCGTGCTTGCTAGCAGTCATTCCACCAACTGGACTGTATCCCTACTTCTGATTTTTGCCTATTGAATTTAACACCCAAGACCTAAAAACATTTTCTCCTTTTTTTTCTTCAAAATCCCAAGCTAATGATGGGTTACTTTTGTCTGTTAGGAAAGCCAAGAGCAGAGCTATATTCACAGAGTCTCGATTTTCATCACCTGATAGTAAGCACAATTTCTCTTAAGCATTCTAGCACTGATAAAGCTGGAAATCTTTTTAAATATTTATTTATTTATTATTTTTATTTTATGCGTATGCGTGTATTGCCTGTGTGTAGGTAAGTGCACCCATGTCGTGCAATGCCGATGGAGGTCAGAAGAGGCTGTCGGATCCCCTGGGACTGGAGTTATGGACAGTTGTTAGCTGCTATGTGGGTGCTGGGATTCGAACCTGGGTCTTCTGCAAGAGCAACCAGTGTTTTTAACTGCTGAGCCATCTCTCCAGCCCCAAAGCTGGAAGTCTTACCATGACTTGCAGGTCTGGAGAGATGGCTGAACAGTTAAGAGCACTTACTAATCTTGCTGAGGACCTGGTTCAGTTCCCAGCACATAACATGGCAGCTAACATCTGTCTTCAACTCCAATTCCAAGGGATCTGATGCCCTTTTCTGGCCTCTGTGAACACTAGCCATGCTCATGGTGCACTTACATATATGCAGGCAAAACACTCATACATATAAAATTTTTTAAAAAATTAAATTTAAAAACAAAACATGGCTTCAACACTATGTTTTTAGATTTGGCTTGCCTTTTCCCAATAAATAATTTTAGCATCAGCCTCTCTGTCTCCACTCTGAATGCTCATACATCCTGTCTTTGCCTTCCTAATCATAGATAGTTGTTGAGGGGACATTGTTAGCTTTTGTCCCCTCAAGAAGAAAATGTCTTGGTTAGCAAGCACACTGTGGGAACAGAGAAGCTAACTCCTTGAAACCCATCCTAAGTTAAATTCTATGGTGCATAAATTGCAAGCTGATAACTACTATTGAAGAACCTTAAGAAGGGGCATATAAGATAATTTTAAGATTTTGTAAGAAATTGAGACCTGTAATCATATTAGGAAGAGTTATGCTTTAGCATGTCAGTAACAAAATCTTTTTTTTTTTTTAATTTTTACTTTTGTTTGTTTATTTGGGGGTGGGGGACACATGTGGACCACTGGATAAGTGTGGAGGTCAGAGGACAACTTGCAGGACTAGGTTCTCTCCTTCCACCGTGTGGATTCTAGGGATTGAACTGAGATCGTCAGGTATGGCAGCTAGCACCTTTAGTTGCTGAACCATCTTGCTGGCCCACAAAATCACTTCTAGGGACATTCAGTTAAAATAACTTCTCACTGAAAACTAAATTGCTAAGCTGTCTCAGTATGAAGCTTAGAGAAACTGGTAGACATCTCCCCATCTTCTTAAATCCGTTTGGATTTAGCAGTGACCAAACTTCAGAGCGCTAATGTTCAGACAGAATGTTCTGATACAACCTACAAATTGCCTTTCTTTAATTTGTGCAATTTACTAAGAGATACATTATCAAGTTTAATAAAATTTTGTGGGAAAAAAGCTCATGGTGGTAATTACTGTGTTGATTTAAGTTCCTGTAAGTGCAATGAAACATAGTTACCCTGCATATAAATGCTACTTAATAGCTATTTAACTAGGGATTTTATTCTTATTTGGGGCTTTCTCTTAAATCCCATGGCTTTTAATTTTAGATATTGCAGATCTTTGATATAGAGTATGAATATAACTGGGAAAGGGGAAGAAGTTGTACAGATTGGGGGGCTGAGATTCAGAGAAAACCACTCAAATGCCAAACCATCCTGAATTGTCTATAACTTGTTCCAAGCAAGAGTAGGTTGATGAGAAACCATATGACCGCTTTTTGTAAGGTATAAATGTGGTATACATCTCCATAAACCAGCATCTTTTTCCATTGCTCTTTTCCCAAAATCAAAGACCTAAAACAAGGTTTAGTTACACAGTATTTAAGTTTTGCACTTGGTGTTGTGTCTGTGTCAGATTGAAGAATCTGTGCGGAGCATGGTAATGCGCTATGGAAGTCGGCTGTGGAAATTGCGCGTCCTCCAGGCAGAACTGAAAATCAACATTCGCCTGACAACAACTGGAAAAGCAATTCCCATACGCCTCTTCCTGACAAATGAGTCTGGCTATTACTTGGACATCAGCCTATACAAAGAAGTGACTGACTCCAGGACAGCACAGGTACAGCACTCCTCCAAAGTTTGATTTGAGCCAACACATAAGATGACTCAAGCTTATAAACCCCCATTGGTTTACCATTTTTGTGAACTTGAACCTATCTTTATGCCTCTCAATCATGTGTAAGACTTTGACCTTTTGCCACATATTGGTGAGTACTAACAGAGGCCAGGTGAGCCAACTCCAGAGGTAACTGTAGTTTAGGTTTTCCATTTGTTTCCAGGGGACTCTTTTGCTACTTTAGTATTTTCTCGTCTGCTTTGTTCTCCCTGTTTTCAATGCAACTAGACCTTTCATTGGCAGATGAAAAGATACTTGTTGAAATATGTGACCAATTTCTATCTTAAAAAGAATATCCAGCCGTGCGTGGTGGCATACACCTTTAATCCCAGCACCCGGGAGGCAGAGGCAGGCGGATCTTTGTGAGTTTGAGGCCAGCCTGGTCTACATAGTGAGTTCCAGGACAGCTGGGGCTACAGGGAGACCCTGTCTCAAAAAGACAAAAAAAAAAAGCATCCAGTAAAGCCTTCATGTATTTGCTCATTGTGTTACTCCATGCATACATGTCCACTCCCATCAGCATTCAGATTTCTGTATGTCTGTACCTGAGCAAAGTGGCAAACTGCAACCCATTTTTCAGGAAAGAAAAAATTGAGAGTGCAAAAAAGAAAAATGACTTGGTAGGGTGATTCTGTAATATCAGAAAAATCCCTTTTTGTTTTACCACGTTAGTTTCTAAATATTTTAACCATCTTCTATATTATTGGTTACAAAATGAACTTTTTAAGAGCTAGATGAGCTTACTCCAGAATACATAATTGTTTTAGCCTGTTCTGTGAATCTGTAAATGTGGGTGCCAAAAAGAGATTGTCCCTTGTTTTTTATCTTTTTTTTTTTTTTAATTATTTTTTTTTTGAGACAGGATCTCCCTGTAGCCCCAACTGACCTGGAATTTGCTTTTTAGACTGGGTTTGATTTCAGAGATCTGCCTGCTTCTGCCTCCTGAGTGCTGGGATTAAAAGCATGCACCACCACACCCAGCTCTTGTCTCTTGTTTTTATCCATGTTCTTCAAATTCAGGAATGGAAGTTAAAAAAATATATTTTTGATTGTGTTTTGAAGATAAATTTTTAAAGTCCTAGTTTGAACAGATGTCTTAGTGACCTTTCATTTTGCACTTTGATTCGCAGTTAGATGACCCAAGAAATCTATCCTTTAAGATGTGAGCAGTTAAAACAGAGTGTGCACAGGAGCACAAGGGGCGAACAAGAAAAAGAATAATCGATAATTTTTGCTGCAGTTGATGTTTTTCAGGACAACCTTAAGGACATTTTCAGTCAAAGCTTTCCATGGATAGGGATGTTTTTAATTAACTTCTACAAGACCTTCAAGGCAGGCCTATTCTTCTGTAAAATAAAATGGCCACTTGAGATTTAAGGTTTTTTGCTAAATATGTTTGTTCTTCGTAACTTTTTTTTTCCATTTCTTTTATTAGAAAGCTCTTAGACATCCCTCATGCTGGCCGTGGGGACACAGGAGCATAAAGACCCAGCTGTATTCAGTCCAAATTTTGTTCTGTGCCTGGCACAAAATAAGCACTTAGTAGGTATCTGTAATAATGAATTGACCTGGGCCTGGAGAGATGGTCAGTGAATAAGAGAATAGGCTGCTCTTACAGAGGACCTGGGTTCAGTTCTCAGCATCAATATGGCAGCTAACAGCCATCTGTAACTCTAGACCTCCACAGGAATTGCATGACATGGGTATACTTATATACATGCAGGCAATATACTCATACACATAAAATAAAAATAATGAATAAAATGTTTTGTTTTGTTTTGTTTGTCTTTTCGAGACAGGGTCTCCCTGTAGCCCCAGCTGTCCTGGAACTCACTATGTAGACCAGGCTGGCCTCGAACTCACAAAGATCCGCCTGCCTCTGCCTCCCAAGTGCTGGGATTAAAGGCGTGCGCCACCAGGCCCGGCTTAAAATGTTTTTTTAAAATATATTTACAGAACGGGCGTGGTGGCTCACGCCTTTAATCCCAGCAGAGGCAGGCGGATCTCTGTGAGTTCAAGGCCAGCCTGGTCTACATAGTGAGTTCCAGGACAGCTGGGGCTACAGGGACACCCTGTCTCAAAAACTACCAAAAAAAAAAAAAAAAGTATTTACTTTTATTTTATGTGTATGAACGTTTTGCCCTCAAGTATGTAAGTGTACCACATTTGAGCAAACCTGGGGAGGCCAGAAGAGGGCATTGCATCCCCTAGAACTGAAATTATGAACGGTCAGGCATGGCTGGAAGTGGGAACTGACTACCAGCACAGTTTCCACACTCCCAGTGCCTGCTTGGTGTTCTCTCTTTCTTTAGTAAATCATTATATGAATTTACGATAATATAGAACCATGTCTATTATTTGTTCAATTGCTTATTTAATATTTATTGACTACTTATAGTTGCCAGGTACTGTGGATACAAAGCATTCTCTCCTCAAGAAATGTACAACACAGTAGGAAAAGACTGATGAGTAATTTATTTTTCCATGGTACAATAAGAGCCAACATAAAGTAAAATAAGCACAATGTTCTAAGAGAGTCAGCTGTGTAGGCCAGAGATTGTTTTCTAAGAGAAGCCCTGTTGCTAGCCTCTGGTAAAATGCATAAATCAAATATGCTTGTTTTCATGAACTTGTAAAACATACACTCTACCAATTTCTAATTACTGTGTTCATTATAGGAGAAAATGGAACTTAGGGTAGATAGCTGGTCACTCAGAGGCTTCCGTTAGGAGCCATTGCTACCAACCTCTTGCCCTCATACATTATTTATTCATTCTGCCAATGCCGAGCAAGGTTAACTGGCTTGAGCTTCATTTTGTTTCATGTTCCTTGTATAGTCTTTGTGTTACAGGCAGCAATGAGCAATGTCAGAACAGTCCTAGTGGAAAGAGGAGATTTGGGAAGTCTGTTATATAAACGAACTGATTTCCAATGTGTACGGTAAAGGAGAAGGAACAATTTAAGATTACCTTTATTGAGGTATAGTTTACATGTACCAAAATGGACTCATTTGTTGTATATGATTTAATTAATTCTGACAGTTGTATGTTCTTGTGTGACCATCATTACATGATAGGGAACGCCTCATCACCCCTCAAAGCTCAAGCAACCACTAATCTGCTTTCTGTCAATATAGATTAGTTTTGCCTGTCCTATAATTTCATGTCAATGAAATCAGACAATATGTACTATTTTGTATCTGGCTTGTTTTGTTTAACATAATGTTTTGGGGCTTTATGTTATATGGACTATTAGTATGCTTCTTTTTGTTGCTGAATATTATTCAATTTTGTGGATTTACCAAAATATTTAATCTGTTTACCTGTTGGGGGACTGTTGGGCGTAAAGCTGTAATGCACATTCATTTACAAATCTTTTGCATAGATATATTTTTATTTTTATTGAGCAAATTCATAAGAATATAATTACTGATCCATAGTAGATATGTTTGACATAAAAAACTGATATACTACCAAATGGTTATATACCATTTTAAATTTTAGAAGCAGTACACATATACCCAGACAGCTTTCTCCAGCCTCCTTCCTTAGTGCACACTTAACTGTGACCAGCCTGATTTCATCTCGGAGCTTGGCAAGGTTTCAAACCCCATACCCACAGCTTTCACCTGTCCTTCTACCATGGGTCCCAGGAATTGAACTTAGGTCATCAGACTTGGTGGCAGGTCCTTTACTGGCTAAGCCATCGTACTGGCTTCAACCTGCTGCTTTTTCCCCTTTTTCTTCCTTTGATTCAGTCATCTTCCTATGGGTCCAGTTTTCTCATGCTGTACTCATACTAAAACACTTTGAGTCTGTTAAAGCATTACTATTTCTTGGGGCTGGAGAGATGGCTCAGAGGTTAAGAACTTTGGCTGTTTGCAGAAGACCCAGGTTCGAATCCCAGCACCCACATGGCAGCTAACAGCTGTCCCTAATCCAGTCCCAGGGGATCCGACAGCCTCTTCTGACCACCACAGACATTGCACAACCCGGGTGCACTTACCTACATGCAAGAAATACACACATACACATAAAATAAAAATAAATAAAAATTAAAAAAAATTTTTTTAAAAAGCATTATTATTTCTTCTAGTCTCGAGTCATTACTACTTCCATCTCCCGTGTAGTTGACTTTTCCCCTTGATCTTGTAGAAGAGGGCTGGGAGCTGCACTGTGAGAGCCTTTAAACAACCTTTGATAAATTTTTCCTGGAATACTACCTTCTTCTTAGTACCTTAAGAGCCTTCCTCAGAAGACTGTTCTTCCTCTGAACTAACAGGCTGAGGATTCACTTGGCTGAACTATCCTCAGGATTTAGGAAAGTGCTTGCTTTCATTCTTGTGCCTGTACATCAGGTCCATAGATCTTTCCATTAATGGCAGACTTGTGCTTATATTTAGGTACAAACAGATATGTGGATATACATATACCCCTTTATCCCAATCTGCATTTGTATTCAGTGTATTAGGAATCTGTATTTTATATGTTCTTATATAAAGTGCCTAGTTTAGTGTTATACAGCCTCTGAGCACTCAATAAATATTAATTGAATTGAAATAATGGCATCCCTTATAAATATTCATGAGCAAATAAAACTAGCTAAATATATGGAGTATGAAGTACTTGTCTAGAAATATTTGAGTTAAAAATGATTAAAAACTGGTGTGGTGGTTTCATTATGTGACAGTCTGTGTATTGCAGGAATTCACTAGCTGTAGAGAGTGTACTAGACAGAAATATATATATAGTTTAATATATAATTTAATAAAAGGAGTGATTTTACTGTAGACTGTGTCTTATGATCTAAGAAGAACTAACTAGATGGATGAATGAAATCCACTCTGGCAAAAATCTTTGAAGCTTTTGTGTAGCTAATAATACTTATGAAGCACCTTGTAGTTGAGGGGACTAAGTCTTGATCAATCTGTAGAGTTTTGACCTGGCCTAAGAACAAGAATTCTCTTTAGTACATAGCTTTTCTTTACTGTAAATATGACAACTGCTTAGTCTAGTTAGTTGGCATACTTCATTTTTTAATATATGGGATTTAAGTTACTTTAAAAAGCAAGTATCATCAGTCTGTGCAGTATGCAAAATATATACTGTACTTTCTTGTTGATTTCGAATAATTCAAAAATGAGTGCAGCCTAGTATATATGGCTGGTTACATGTCACTTTTTTGGAGACGGTTGACATGTAAAGAAGTGAGAGCATTAGATACCCATGTCATGAGGCATGCCTCAGCTATTCAACACCCCCCACCAAGGTTTTTTTTTTTTTTTTTTTTCAAGAAATAACATTTATGGGAAACAATTCTATAAGCAGTTATTTCAGTTTTCTGTCTCTTAACTTCCCATGCTTTTCTGTTTTTTCCCTCATAGATCATGTTTCAAGCATATGGAGATAAGCAGGGACCACTGCATGGAATGTTAATCAACACTCCATATGTGACCAAAGACCTCCTTCAGTCAAAGAGGTTTCAGGCACAGTCCTTGGGAACAACATATATATATGATATCCCAGAGATGTTTCGACAGGTAAAGGAGTTTGGTGGGTGAGAGTTCTGGCATGTTCTAAGGAAACACAGTTTTCCTGAATTTCTATCAGATGTACCTTTGCCTAGAAAAAGGCGCTCACAAAGGACGGGGAGTGACTTGATGCTGTTCTCATTTCTGTTTCATTCAAGATTTGATGACTGCTAGCTCAGGTGTTGGATGGTTCTTTATGAATTAACAGGAAGAATGGTGAGAATAGAAATCTCTTGAGTAGAAGAGAGTAAACCAAAACCACATGCCTATAGCAGTAGTTTACAATGACCTTTCAGAAGTAGCATATATATTTATTAAGTCTGTGTTCACATTAGGGATATTAAGATGAGGGATGGAACTCTAGCTTTCATGTTCCTGTTTTCTAAGATAACCTGGGTCTCTTAGCCTAGGCTAATATGGGAGAGTCAGTGTGGATAGCACAGACAAGTGGATCTCAAGCCGACAGCATGTAGTTTAAGGTAGAACTTTAAGGTAGCTGAATAAAAACTAGTATGAGAAAATCTGACAATGTGAAGCTCATCCTCTGTATGAAAATAAATTCCTTGATCTATATGATAAATCCTCTCTATGCTACAGATTTTTTTTCCATCAATAGAAGGCAAAAAAGGAAAAAAACAAAACAAAACAGTATATTACCAGCAGAAAATACAACAGATAGAGAAGGTATCAAAAGAATAATGAATTTGTCTTTTTTTTAAAAAAAAAATCTATGAATATAGGATTTTTCAAGGTTCCTAGTCAATACTACTAGCATTACCACATTTGAATCTTAGGAAAGTAATACTTGCATGTGGACCCAGTAAGTGGTCTATGATTCCTATAGGATTCACAAAAACAAGAAGTTATCTTTATGTAACCATTTATTTGCACATTCTATCTTGAAACACAGCTATCTTCATTCAGCATTTCCCTTTTGTAGCATTATTAACCTGAGAGCTGAGTGTTGGTTCAGAGCACAGTGTCAGTGCTACATTATTCTTCCAGTACAATAGACAGGAACACACAGTTGGGACGCAGGTATACTTGAATCATTTGGGCTTTAAATGCTTTAAGACAGGCAAAGAAAGAACTGAAGTAGTTCCCACTTCATAAGCAGTTTATTTGCATAGGAAATTGGAAATAGGAACCTTAGTTGTTTTTTTTTTTAATGGATATAGGTATGCCTGTTTTCTCAAATTTGAGAATGATTGAGGTAGACTTATAAAAAGTCACACACATCTTAGCTAATTCCTGTGTATGGGCCAGTAACTATGAAAATATTAAAGGATTCTTCCCTGAACCTCTAGTAGATAGCTTATTCTGACTTTCATAGATTAGCTGAGTGTCCTGTGTTTTTGTGGACAGTCTTCTATTACCAGGCTTCCCTAGGATTCTCCCCTCACCTCCCACTGCCAAACACACACACACTTGTAAGAGGAGAGAGTGCTGTTTATCTAGTTTTTATTTTACTCTTCCTGGAATACTGTTAGCACTTTTCACTTTCTTTTTTTAACTTTTTAAAAAAATTTTATTTATTATTTTTATTTTATGTGTATGCATGTATTGCCTACATGTAGGTAAGTACACCCATGTCATGCAATGCCTACCAACAGAAGAGGCTGTCATCCCCTGGGACTGGAGTTATGGACAGTTGTTAGCTGCCATGTGGATGCTGGGATTTGAACCTGGGTCTTCTGCAAGAACAATCAGTGTTCTTAACCGCTGAGCCATTTTCACTTTTATATGTATTAATACTTTGGTATTGATTCAGAGTCACTCAGTAGTTTGACTTTGTTGGGAAAGCACCTGACTTTTGACATGCTAAAAATGCTGTGTAGCCAGCCAGGTTTGGTGGTACATGCCTTTAATCCCAGCAGAGGCAAGGAGGATCTCTGTGAGTTCAAGGCCAGGCTTTAACTTAAGCTTTATGAAAACAGTTATAAGTCTAGTGAGAGCCTGTCTTAGAAAAACAAAAGAACAGTTACAATCTATGTTTGCTGAGAATGGGAGCTGGAGCATTTAGTCTGATGGTGGTTCTCTCTGTAGAATACTTGGAAAGGAAAGCAAAATCAGATTGACAGACTCTTAGATTATTTTTGTCCATATTAAAATGTTAATTGTCACTAATTAGTCTAATTTCTTTCTTCCACTAGTCCCTCATCAAACTCTGGGAGTCTATGTCCTCTCAAGCATTCCTTCCCTCACCGCCTCTGCCTTCTGACATTCTGACGTATACTGAACTGGTGTTGGACGATCAAGGCCAGCTGGTCCACATGAACAGGCTTCCAGGAGGAAATGAGGCAAGTGACTGTTCCCCTCTCCCTTTGCCCACAAGTACCTACCTTTCATGACAGCTGTTGTTAAATAGTCTCATAAATAGTCTCTCTATGAAAGAACACCAAATAGACCAAATGCAGGAATTATTGTGAACTTTTTAGGTGTGATAATGGTATTGCAATTTTGCTTTTTGAAGAATAGTATTATTTTCTGGTAGACGTTCATACTAGTGTGTTTACAGATGAAATGACCAAGGTCTAGGGTTTTCTGCAAAATAAAGAGAGCCAAAAGTAGGAGTTCAGATGGAACTAGATTGGTGAGTTCATACTTGAGGCTAGGTGGTAGATTCACGAGAATTGAGTCTCTTCTCTATTTTGTATATGTTTGGAATTTTGAGATTTTTAAGTATCATTTTTCCAGGCTCAGTTCATTTGATTTGATACTATTGTGAACATAATAAATATATTCTTCCTAAAGGGGCACAATAAGAACCAGAAAATTGAAAATAAAAAAATAGAACCAGGCATGATGATGCATACCTTCAATCCTAGCACTCAAGGCAGCAGCAGGCAAATCTCTGTGAGTTCAAGGCCAGCCTGGTCTGTATAGTGAGTTCCAGGACAGCTGTGGCTATGCTACAGGGAGACCCTGTCTCAAAAGACCAATAAATAAATATAAAAATGGGAAACTTGTGTGGTTTTTTTTTTTTGTCTTTTTGAGACAAGGTCTCCCAGCTGGTCTGGAACTTACTATATAGAACGACTGGCCTGGAACTCACAAAGATTCGCCTGTACCACCAGGTCCAGCATTGAAAAAATGGGAATTGCTTTTTTGAAAGACAGGATTTTACTATGTAGCCCTGGCTGGCCTAGAACTCAGAGATCCTCCAGCCTCTGCCTCCTGAGTGCTAAGATTAAAGGCCTGTGCCACTATGCTTAACTATTTGGGTTGTTGTTGTTGTTGTTGTTGTTGTTTTTTTTTGGTGGTTTTTTTGTTTTTGTTAGACAGGATTTTTCTGTAGTCCCAGCTGGCCTGGAACTTGATATGCAGGCCAGGCTGGCATCCATCACATAGCGATCTGCCTGCTTCTCTGCCTCTTGAATGCTGGGATTAAAGGAATGCACCAGCATGCCCAACATCAGCCAATTTCTTGGTATGATAGTTATTTTTAAAATGCCAGGTATGATGTCACACACTTGCATTCTGGAGGCTGAGACAGAAAAATCAGGAGTTCAAGGCCAACAAAAGACCATCTCAAAACAGAACAGGCAAGGGTGGGGGAAAAAAACCAGAAGGCATTTTCTAGGACTGGTAACCTTTCTTACATAGTACTGCATTAATAATGACATAAGTCATCCTGTGTACCCTTACACTCTACATGCATTGCAGTCCTTCTGATTTTCACCATGCTTCTAATGTACAGTAACTGCAGGTGCTTCTGATGTACAATAACAGTTTGATAAAAAATAGTAGCAAACCAAAAATAGAGGTGTTTTATTGCAACTCTTATTATAATTCCTAGATAAACTCATTCTTAGAATAATCTTTATCTATGGTATTTACCATAGTCAAGCCAATTGATTACTAGAGATAATATGCAAATTTTTCCATTTTATTCAGTATATTTTTCAAAATTTATTTATGTATAAGGAACGTGGCTGTTTCAGTAACACAGTATAAGCTGCCAAGAGTGGGTGATTGAGTGTTAAGATGGAAGCAAGCATTGTACCAGATGGAAAGGCTTAGACTTGTAAAAGTTCTTTGAATCTAGTACTTTAACAAATGACAAGAAGATGTGGAGGCAGATGCAGATTTTGCCCAGAGTAAATACATGTGTGTCAACACATAAAGTTGAAGCAGAGATTGGTGCTGCTGTGTACAGCACCTGCTTAGCAAGCCCCTCAGCAGAAAAGAAAAGCCTCATTGTGCTAGTCTTAAATTCTGATTCATTGAATAGCTGTTCAGGAATGGAAGGCGCCCTTGTGAACATGGGGCTGAGAGTAAAATGGTTTTAACTAATGTAATTAAAACACAAAATGAGATTTTTTTTTTTTGACCACGTGAAAACTAGTTGCAGTGCTGTGTGAAGCCTCTTGCCATGCTCTTTCTTCTGCTTTCTCTCTGCCCTCATTCTGTTTGAGGGAATGGAAACTGGGGGAATAGTGAAGTCCCAGAGGGACAGAGCTCTGTTCTTGCTGAAATTACAAGCACAGAGCTGCCTGGGCATGAACATGTAGTGTTTACTCTGCCAGTATGAATACAAATAGTCTTATTATACGGAACTCTGTACCCAAAGACCACACACAACACACACACACACACATTCACACACCCACTCACTCACTCACTCACTCATACGCACACACACAAATACAAAAAAAAAAAAAAAATTAAAGGTTTATTTTAACCCTAACATACCTTGGTGGGAAAGAAATGCTTTCAGTAGTATATGTAACTAGCAGTATGTGGTCCTCTCCTGCAGTGAGCTGGTTTCCCTTTGCCCAGGTTTTAACAGTTTATGTCAATTTTCACTTTCTTCTTTCTTTTCCTTTCTTAGTTGTGTTCTTTTTCTTTCTTCTTTGTTCTCTTTTCCTTTTCTTCAGATGATTGACTAGGCTTTAGTCTGAGTGTTAGCTTGCTGTTTTCTGAGCTTTTGAACCTGGGAAGAGTGAAGCTGGTGTTCTTTTTTGAACAGTTATTGACTGATGCCCAGGATGGCTGGTAAAGTCAGTGGCCTTAGCTAGATTATAGGGCACTGCATGACTGGAATGAGGTTAAGGTAGTAGTATCAAACTCTGCTACCAGTAGCTCAAACATACAATGGAGCATATCCACTGAGAGACTGATTAAGGATGGAATTTTAGCAGTCAGAACTCTGAGATGCGTAAGAGATGACGAGGTATCAGTAGGATGTATTTTCATGCTGAGCCCAGTTTTATCAGGGCACATTGACTTTCAGCTACTACAGTTTAATTTTCTTTGGCCAAAGAGACAGGTTTGTCATGAGCCTAGCACTCTGCATATTATCCCAAGAATCATGTGAGGAGAACAAAAAGGGCTCACACTGATGAGATTTGGAGCAAATCTGTCCTTTCCCAAAGAGAATAGGCATCAGAACAGGGCCTTGAGAAATTGTTTTATTTTAAAGGGAATAAAAAATTGACCTGTTAATGTTCTGAGAGTCAAGACTCAATGTAAATGCATTGATGCTACACAGACATTAAATCATCATAATGTGGTGTTCTCCAAAGTGACAGCTCTACCAGGTCATCATTGTAGGTGGTATTGAATTACTTTGAAGGATGGGAGTTTCTGGGTTTAAAAGCTAGCACGTGAATATAAAGAATGAGAGTAAAACAAGAAATTCCTGCAGAGTTTTCCCATGAATTGAGATTTTTTTTTTTCCTAAGAGTCAAAGGCAGAAAACGTACTTATCAGACCATTGAACATATTGGTGACCACCCTTTCTTCCCTGTTTTTTTCCTAGGACAGTAAATAGGTGAAATGGTGATAGGACCAGAACTTGGGCCAATTCAGTTCCATTTACTTTTAGGTAACTTGGTTACCATTTGAGGGAGATACTGGCTATTTCAGCAGAGATGTGCCCAGCATTTTGAACCTTTGTGTCTGTGTTAAAAAGCATGAGAAAGAGCTTTTAGGATCCTGTGTTAGCTACTTTCTTCTTTGCATTTTCCTAGTGTCCCTTCCGCATAAAGAAGCATGTAACTAAAGGAATGCCACCTAATACCTAATGAAAAGTGTAGGACATGTTTTTCTCATTGTCAGGTTTGAATGGCATTGCATTTAATATGAGTTTAGAGGAGGAATAAAGATGTAGACCAAATCTGTGAACTACATTACTTGCAAATAGCTCTAAAAATGAGTTACCCAGGATTTTCTTAATAGTTTCAAGTAAAGATGAAAATTGAGGAAAATGTGATTGCAACAGAGACTAAACTGATTTCCTTTCTAGCTGGTGTGATGCTAAAGTGATGAGCAATGTATGTAAATACACAGCAAGATGAATGTGTGCTGAGCCTGGGCACAGAAGAGCTGCAGCTATCCACCCTGGCTGCTTTGCTACTTCTCCGTGTTGGAGGAATTGTTTTCATTTTCCTGCCAGTTTGCTAACCTATTGTGATCATTTGGTGGAAGCTGTAATTGCAGGTGGGAATGTTTTGAGTAACAGTTCGAAATCCAGTGCAGCTGCTTTTCACACTAAATTCTGTTATTAAAAAGCTCAACTGAGATCAAGCCAAGTGCTGTAACAGCCTGACAGAGAACAACTTAACTTTGCCTAGTAGGACAAAGGAAAAGCCTGGCTTTCTTGAAGCTACATTTTTACTTGTTCCGAAATGAGCCATTAGCATTTCATTTTATTTCTTTTTTACAGTTAGGTGAACTAGATCAGGAATGTCTAAATTGGACAATGAGGCAACTCTTAGTAATTTTAGTGCTGGCAGACATCAAGTTCTTGTTTGTCTTATATTTTAGAACATGGGCTTTTAACATTCTTTCCCATCGCTCTTATAATGAAAAACTGAAATGAGAAAACATCATATTTTAGAAGTAGTTAAAATAATTAGGTAGAGAGTGTACACCCCCCAAAATGAGTGGTAATCATAGTCTAGAATTCTTGCATAGCATAAAATTTTTTTCTCAAAATTTTCTTCTTGGAGTATATTCCAAAGTGAATGCATTTTAATAGTTACTTGCACACAAGCTATCATGCTAAAGAATTACAGTGGCTCCAAAGCTTCATTTTTTCAGATGGGCACTAGGTGTCAGGATATTTCCTTCTCAGCAGTTTTACCATTCAAACAAGCTTTTTGAATCCCCGTCTGATGAGGTAAATCCACTTGTTTCCTTCTCTTTTTTCCCCCATTTGACGTGGTAGGTTTTCCCTACTGCTCCTATAATATTCAATTGTCATTTTAGCTCTGGTGGAAATGCATTGAACCTACATCATGACCCTACACATTTTTTTAAAAAAAAGAATGCTCAAATAGAATGCTCAAAAGTAATATAAATTAAAGCTTAAAGACTAGCTGATATCATGACTGATATCGTGATTTCATTTCTGTTTTATGTTCTCAGGGGTGAAATGGTGGGGATAATGGATATTAGAAATTCAGCTCTGAAACTGCTCAGCCTATCTGTATCCACACTTAATTATCATTTAATTGTTACAGTGTGCTATCATCCTGTGCCACCAAGTACAGTGTCTCTTTCACTTTTTTTACATTTAGTTAGCTACTTACTTAGTGTGTTTGTGTGTGCATGTGTGTGCTACAGCACACATGTGGAGATCAAATAACAGCTTCTAGGAATCATTTCTCTCCTTCTACCACAAGGATTCTAGAGCTCAAATTTGAGCTTGCTGGCAAATGCCTTTACCCACTGAGTCATCTGACCAGCCCTCTTTAATTTTTTAATTATACAATATTTTGAGTAATATAGAAAATTATGAAGAGATGGTTTGCTAAATATTTTTTCAACTACTAACAAAAATTTACCATCTAAAAATGTATTTTATTATTTTTATACTATGTGTATGAGTTTTTTGCCTGCATGTATTTACATGTACCCATGTCATACAATGCCCATGGAGGCCAGAAAAGGGCATCGGATTCCCTGGAATTGGAGAACTAGAGTTAAGGACAGTCATTAGCCTCCATGTGAGTGCTGGGAACTGAACCAGGTCCTTCAAAAAGCAGCCAGTGCTCTTAACCACTGAGCCATCCCTCCAACCCCATAAAATCTTACCATTTTGACTGTTCTTTTATTTTGCTATATTTCTTTGAAAATGTTTAATTTGAGCATTAAAAAATTAGGAATGTAACGGGGAAAATTAGTTGATAACCTGAAATAAGCCTAAAAGACTAGGAAAAAAATTAATTAGATTAGTAAATACCTTTTCCATATACTCTAAGGAAAGGCATGATGTTTAACTGTCATTGTCAACTTGACTGGATTTGGAATCACCTAGGAGACACACCTCTGGGCATGTCTGAAGTGCTTCCAGAGAGATTAACTGAGGGGGGGAAGCCATCCTAAATACAGTGGTCTATTTCCCATGGACTAGGGTCTTGAATTGAATAAAAGGGTAAAAGGAAGAGGCCAACTGAGCACCATCATTCATCTCTGCTTCCTGGCTGCCAATACAATGTGACCAATTACATTCCTGCTGGCATGCATTCCCATCATGAATTCCCTCCTAAACCTGAAACAGACCTTAGACAAGCAGGTTTGAAAAGTAAGACCATAGATTCTTTCCTGATTAAGGGCAGTCTGACAGCCAACAAGCTCCCTAAAGAGAAGAAAATGGTTTGGTTGGTTGGTTTGTAGCCCCAGCTGGTCAGAATTAAAAGTGTGTGCCACCATGCCCAAATGTATTTT
>NW_008329126.1:1013019-1013810 GCF_000622305.1 Nannospalax galili | reverse complement strand
TTATTTTTATTTTATGTGTATGAGTGTATTGCCTGCATGTAAGTGAGTGCACCTGTGTCATGCAATGCTGCAGAGGTCACAAGAGGGCTTTGGATTTCCCCGGAACTGGAGTTAAAGATGGTTCACAGCCACCATGTGGGTGCTCTGAATCAAACTCCGGTCCTCTGCAAGAGCAGTCAGTACTCTAAACCACTGAGCCATCTCTCCAGCCCCCTAAAAGTGTATGCCACCATGCCCACATGTTTTTTTTTGTTTTGTTTTGTTTTTTGTTGTTTTTTTTTTTTTGTTTTGTTTTTTTTTTTTTTTTTTTTTTTTTTTTTTTGATCTTTCTGAGGGACAGGGTCTCTCTGTAGCCCCAGCCTGGAAACTCACTATGTAGTCCAGGGTCATCTTGAACTCACAGAGATCCGCCTGCCTCTGCCTCCTGAGTGTTGGGATTAAAAGCATGAGCCACCATGCCTGGCCCAAATGTTTTTTAAGTGCTAGAAATCTTCAGCAGAATAGGGTTACATACCACTAGTTATACATAACACTCATAATCTGTGCTATTTTTTTAGTCAAGGGGTTTCAAAACAAGAAGGGAAAAAAAACCCTAATAACTCCATTTTGAATCCTTCTAAGGACTGGGGATATAGCTCAGTAATAAGTGCTTATCTAACATACACAAGGCCCTGGACTTGATCCCTAGCACTGAAAAAAAGAAGAAAACAAAAACTCTTTCTAGGCCTAGCAAGATAGGCAATTTAAAAAAAAACTTTTTAAAATATATTTTTATTTATTACTTTTATTTT
>NW_008329126.1:1000388-1012992 GCF_000622305.1 Nannospalax galili | reverse complement strand
GGTTTCCGGTTTCCCTGTAGCCCCAGCTGTCCTGGAACTCCCTGTGTAGACCAGACTGGCCTTGAACTCACAGAAATCCGCCTGCCTCTGCCCCCAAGAGCTGGGATCAAAGGCATGCGCCACCATGTTTTTCTTTTGGTCTTTTTGGGACAGGGTTTCCCTGTAGCCCCAGCTGTCCTGGAACTCCCTGTGTAGACCAGACTGGCCTTGAACTCACAGAAATCCGCCTGCCTCTGCCCCCAAGAGCTGGGATCAAAGGCATGCGCCACCATGCCTGGCTTTTTTCTTTTATCTCTATACCAAGTGAGCATATTTGGCTATATGTCTTTGTCTAAAATGATCTTCCAAACCAGTTGGATCTTTCATTAGAAAAATTTAGAGGCTAATTTTGAAAAATATGTTGACCTACATGGAATTACTTTTGATGAATTTCCAATTCTATTCATTTGGGATGCATATGCATTTCTTAGAATTCCTTCCAACTGGCTATTGGAGATGTCTTATCAGGTTGGTTACTTAGTTGATTCTGACTCATTAGCAAACCAAAGTTCAATGAGCTTGGTTGACTTTGGTAATCCTAAAGCATGCCCACTAAAGCAGTACTTGTAGAGTATTACTCAGTTCTTTCTAAAAGTAAGTCCTAGAGATAACACTTAGACAAAAGAATGCTCTTGCCAGCAGTTGTGTATATATATCCTAAGTTTAAGATTTTCCTGAAAAGAAGGTGTGATATCGTATCCTATGTCAAGAGACTTTACAACTCCTAGAGATGCTATGAATATCAGAACAGCAATAGATAATACTGAAGGATGAGGCATAGCATAGTGCACCAGGGTTCAACATTTGTTGGTATGATTAGTGGGTAAGGCTTCTAGAACTTCAGTAGGCCCACTTGGTTAATTTCCATATCAGTCAGTTAACTCTGTGTCTCATTTCTCAAATACCACTTATTTGTATGTATTCCATTAAAAAAAAAAAAGCTGGTGTGCTTATTAAATTACCAAATATACATATGTAAAAAAACTATGATCTCATGTATGAAAATGTTGTAAGGAGAAATTATTCCTTAATACAAAATTATTGTTAAAATCTTTGGTAAGATTCTATTATTTAGATATTTTCTATTCTTTAATTCTATTATAAAATATTTTCAAATAATTGCAAAAGTATTTTGCTATAAAAATAATACTTTTCTTACCCCTTTGTCAAATTTTAGAGGAGCTAAGGCAACTTTGCTCAGGCATTTTTTAATTATGAAAGCATATAATATAAAAGTTTCCAGCAGTTAAGAAACTTATCTTGAGTTAGGCAATAGAGCATGCTATATCTGGCAAATAATATAATATGGAAGGGCATTGACTATTTTCAGCATAGTTTTCACAAACAGGACAAATTAAGTCAAATATTGCATTACCCTGTGGCTTAAAAACTATATCTTTTAAAAGCTTTCAGAATTTGCTGATGTTTTGTTTTACCTTTGAGACTGATGAGTTAATAATTACTACAGTGATTATTTTTTATAGTTTCTAGTTGAAAACAGATTTAACTTGCCATATAAATATAAAGAAGAGCAAAAGGTAACATTTTGTTATGTACCTGGAAAGGAACTCGGGTTCCATTTCCTTTTCTCTGTCTTGGTTCTCTCATTTTTATGATGGAGGAAGGCCACAATCCATGTCAGCGGCAGGAGTCTGGATTCTTTCTTACTGCTCTAGGACCTTCCAGGTAGCCTTCTTCCCAAATTAGCAGAATTAAAACAATAGTTATAGTAGGCTTTACCAAAAAACACTCAGAAAATGACCAAGAAAGCATCCCGACCTCAGCCTGTCCAGCCTGTATCTCAATCTCTGTGGGAAAATGTTGGTACAGCTGAGCTCAAAGTGTAGCGAATGAAGAAAGGCAGTGATACTCCCCACAGCGTAGCAGGTGTTGGTGGATGTTCCTTTATACCCTCAAAAAACAATCCTGTCATGCTTCCCTTCAGCTTTCCCTTCACATTTCCCTGTTGAGCTTATTGTTTTATGATAACAACAGCAGCTTTGGAAAGTGCCTGTGTGCACAGGCACATTCTATTCACACTGATAGTACAATTAATGTAGATGTCAATTTTACTGTTAATTTTGGGTCGTGATTAGTGTTGACACTGTGTCACACTAATGGTGTTTATGGATACCACCAGAATAAATGTTAATATTATCCTGTTTTTAGTGTCTGTTATAGTAACATTAAACCAGGGTCCTCCCAGGAGAAAAAATACATATATGGATAGATAGATAATGCCTTTCTCTATAGCTGGTGTTACTCAGCGAGAAAATGACATCTCAGGGCAGAATCCTAATCACTGTTTGGAGCATCAGAAATAATGATCACCTCTGATCGGAGGTTGTGAATAATTCATTTGGTTTGATTTTCACGTCCTGTCCAGTGATACTTTTCAAACCAAATGTGTTTCTACAGGAAAATAATGGTCCCACTTCTTATGGAAATACTGTGGCACAAATCATTTTACCCACATAAAAACAGTTAAATAAGACTGCTCTCTTCTGTTTGCTTTCTCCTCCCTATTCCCTCCTCCCTCGTTTGAGTGTGTTTATTCCAGGATCAGAAATATTTTCTTCCTCAGGACTTATATAAGGAAAACATTTATTTCTGCTACTCTTTAGCTTATTCACTGTAGATCTTTGAATACTCTTCCTCTTTTCACTTTAAGATAATTAGCTTAAATTGATAACCTTAAACCTAAGAATTTTTCTCATTGGAAGTTTTGCTATGAAAAAAAAAAATCCTGTGAAATTACCTGTTTTTAAACTTGTGGTTACAGGCTAGGCATGGTGGTACACACCTTTGAACCCAGCACTCGGGAGGCAGAGCTGGTGGATCTTTGTGCATTCAAGGCCAGCCTGGTCTACATAGTGAGTTCCAGGCAAGCTGGAGATACAGGGAGACATTGTCTCAAAAAACAAACAAAAAAACTTGTGGTTATATTAATGAAAACACACTTTTCAGTAAGAACTACATAGGACCACTTGTTAGTTAGTGCTATAATGAGGCACTGGCCAGAGAAGAGGGTGCTGTTGCTGCCAGTGCCATGAAGCCCAGCCTGAAACTCATTAGACCATAAACCCACCTACTCACACAAGCAAGCTACAGGTTGCCCTTCACTTGGTTTCTTATAGTCCACCTCAGGCTTCAATCCTGGAGTATCATTTTTATCAGATTTCACTTGTATAAAAACACGAGAGGGAAAGAGAACTTAGAAAAGGGGAGCTCAGCAATGATATGTCCCTTGGTGATTATTCTTCAGGTAATATACAAGGCAGCTTGGACTTGGATGAAACCAGTGAATGCCACATTCCTGATCACATTGTCACACTTGATTATACTCTTCTAAGAACTGCAGAATTAGCTATATAAAATCTTCATTGTATATACCATATACTCATATGTGTGTGTGTGTAATTTGAAAACTCATGGTATCCTAATTAAATGGAGGAGGGAGGGTATAACTATCTTTGAAATAGCAATGGCTGAATCCTCTGAGACAAAGCTATTCTTAGATGGAATATTTTGAGTCTTTGCTCCTGTTGTGACCCTCTTTTTTCCCCCTTTAAATCAAGAGCAGGGGGAAGCATTTTTCAACCTAGTGTTCATCATCAGACAAAGTGTTTTACATTCAGAAACCATTTTCAGTATGAAATTCAATTTTGTCAAGTGATTAGTTGAGTTTGATAGAGAATAATTTAAAAACACAAAGCTGGAAATGGCCATGGTGCTTCTGCACCAGAAAACAGTTGCTGTTTTCAAGTTCCAACCTTGCTTTCAGTGACTGTGCTGCAACTGGACTATTATTACATGTCTTTGCAGCTGTTACAGACCTGCTTCTGTTGACACCTTGTGTTCCCACCCTGGACTGCTAGAAAAAATAGGGAAATGGGTGAATTGATACCTTGCCTGCCTGTCAGTACTAATATTCTTTTATGTACATGTTTGTAAAGCTCTCTAGCCCCCTTCAAGATGAAAGGCTCTGTATAAATATAAGCTTTAGATTTTTGTACATGTTTGTAATACATGTGGTATAGTCCTAAATATGTATTTAGCTGATAGGCACTTTTCTTGTCTATTGTACAAATATTGACTTTAAAAGTATAAATATGTATTTAACCATCAGACCAGAAAAACACTGAAGCAGTTACTTCTCAGATATAGATATTAATATTGTATAAACCTATGTATACATGTTTACATTCTACCACAGCATTACAGACCTTTTCTTTTTTTAAGATGAAATAATAGCCCCCAACAAACATAGTTCTTTTTGTTTATTTTGAGAGAGGGTCTTGCTATCTAACCCTGGCTGTCCTAAATCTTACAGCCATCCTCCTGCCTCTGCTTAGTTGCTGAGCTTACAGAAGTGTGCCACTACATTCAGCTTTTTTTTTATCTTATTTATTATTTTTATTTTATATGTACAAGTGTATTACCTGCATGTATGTGAGTGCACCTGTGTCGTGCAATGCCACGGAGGTCAGAAGAGGGCTTCAGATTCCTCTGGAACTGGAGTTAAGGATAGTTCGTAGGCCACCATGTGGGTGCTGGGAATTGAACCTGGGTCCTCTGCAAGAGCAGTCAGTGCTCTTAACTGCTGAGCCATCTCTCCAGCCCCTACATTTAGCTCTTTTAAAAAAAAAAAAAAAAAAAAAAAAGCAGCTTCCTGCTGCCCAAGTACTGGGATTATAGGCATGCACCAACACGCTCACCTACTAAGATAGTCCTTGATAGACCCCCTTAAAGATGATTATTGAGTTTTAGTTTTCATGTTTCCTCTTTTTAAAATCTATTTTATTATTTTATGTGTTTTGTTTACATGTGTATAAGTATACCCATGTCATGCAGGGCCAGTGGAGGCCAGAAGAGGGGATCAGAACCCCTAGAATTGGAGTTATGAACAGTTGTTAGCCACTGTGTGGGTGTTAGGAACTGAACCTAGGCCCTCTGCAAGAGCAGCCAGTGCTCTTAACTATCAGACCATCTCTGCATCCCCTCATCTTTCTTTGTTTCTTTGTTTATTTGTTTCTTTCTTTTTCTTTCTCTCTCTCTCTTTCTTTTTTTGGGGGGGGGTCTTTTTGAGATAGGGTCTCCCTGTAGCCCCAGCTGTCCTAGAACTCACTATGTAGACCAGGGTGGCCTCAAACTCACAGAGATCCGCCTGCCTCTGCCTCCCTAGTGCTGGGATTAAAGGCATGCACCACCAGGCCTGGCTTTGTTTCCTTTTTTAATTCTACATAAATGTGACCTATTAGAGTATAACTGAAATCTAGAATTAGTTCCTCTAAAATATTGAAAATCCATTAAGGTAGTAAAGTTTTCTGCCTTTAACAGCTGGGAATAGTGACTCAGACCTGTGATCCCAGCATTTAGAAGACAGGCAGGAGGACTGCCACAAGTTCAAGACCAGGCAGGGCTACATAGTGAGATCTTGGTTCAAAAAGCCAATGAAAAAGTTTTCCTCTCTTTAACACTTATTTTGTTTATTATTATTGTGTGTATGTGGGTCTATGATGTGTATGTGTATGCCATGGTTCACGTGGAGGTCAGAGGACAACTTCTACCTGTTCATGGATTTCAGGAATTAAACTCAGGTTACCAGACTTGATCCATCTTGCTGGCCCAAGGAGCAGTTTTTTGTTATGGAAATGTTCAAATGTGCACCAAATTAAAGATAATAGTATGAACTCCCATGTGCCTATTAAGAGAGGAGAAATTTGCCAATTTTTTTTATTTTTTAAATTTATAGTGTTTTTTAAATTATTATTATTTTTATTTTATGTGTATGAGTGTATTGCCTGCATGTATGTGAGTGTACCCATGTCGTGCAATGCTGCGGAGATCAGAAGAGGGTTTCAGATTCCCCTGGAACTGGAGTTAAGGACAGTTCATAGCCACCACGTGGGTGCTGGGAATCGAACCTGAGTCCTCTGCAAGAGTAGTCAGTGCTTTTAACCGCTGAGCCATCTCTCCAGCCCCTAAATTTATATCCAGCCCCTAAATTTATAATGTTTGAAGTTATCAGTAATACTATGAACACATTATTGAAAATTTAGAAAATTAAATAATACAGCTCCATCATCATATTTATCATCTTTTTGCTATGTTTCTTCATTCTTTTTTTTAATATTTTATGTACATGAGTATATTGCCTGTGTGTGTATAAGCATACCCATGTCATGCAGTGCTCGTGGATATCAGAAGAGGGCATCAGATCCCCTGGAACTGGAGTCACAAATGGTTGTTAGCTGCTATGTGGTTGCTGGGAATGTAGTTGGGTCCTCTGGAAGAGCAATCAGTGCTCCAAAGCACTGAGTCATCGCTCCAGCCCCTATGTTTCTTCATTCTTATCTCCCCTCACTTATATGCCTCTAGATAGAATTATAAAACACACTGTGTACTTACTATATGCAGGTACCATTCTAGGTCTTGGCATATATATAATTTTCACCACAAACTTATACAAACTTATTACCTTCATTTTACTGGTGAAGAAACTCAAGCACAGAAAGGCCAGTGGCTTACCTAAAGTGTTTTTGTTTTTTGAGACAGGGTCTTAACTATGTAGCTTGACTAACCTGGAACTCTCTATGTAGACCAGACAGGCCTCAAATCACAGGGATATGCCACTATACCCTGCCTTTACCTAAGTTTATGTGACTAATAAATTCAGAATTTTAGAATCTGTATTCTGAGTCTATAACCTTAGTTACTACACTGTTTTGCCTATTACAATTATAATATGCTTGTACTTTGTGGCCTTTTCTAATTGAGTACTACATTATGGATATTTTTAAATATTCATAATCTTCCTAGCTATCACTTGGTAATGCTGTACAGAGTACTAGCAATGATCTGACTATCCAGTTTACTTCCCCCCAGAGAAAGTATATGTATGTTCTACTATTTTATAATGGGGAAAGTGAGGCTGTTAAAGGTTGTCTTAAAGAAGGTTTTGCAGCTAATATGAAGCTGAGATTTGAAGCAAAACACCTTGACTCCTTCACTTAAGCTCTTAATCGCTGTCCTTACTTTTTGAGACAGGGTCTCCCTGTAGCCCCAGCTGGCCTGGAACTCCCTTTGTAGGCCAGGCTGGCCTTGAGCTCACGGAGATCCATCTGCCTCTGCCTCCCAAGTGCTGGGATCAAAGGTGTGCACCACCATGCCCAGCTTAATAATACCCATTATTATTATTCTATAAATTAGTTTAGTGGTGCTTAGGACTCTTAATCTATAATCTTTATCTCAGTCATGGCCAGTGTTTTAAGCAAACAACAATTGTTGTTTGGTTCCAAGTTTTTGTGTTTTAATGAAATGACTACGCTATATGTGAATTCACAGTATGCAATCCCAGTCCTCAAGGAGCTGAGTGAGGCAAGAATAGTGCCATGAACTTGAGGCCAGCCTGAGCTATCCAGTGAGACACTGCCTTTAAAAGGACGGAGGGGGCTGAGTGTGGTGGCGCACGCCTTTAATCCCAGCACTTGGGAGACAGAGGCAGGTGGATCTCTGTGAGTTCAAGGTCAGCCTGGTCTACATAGTGAGTTCCAAGACAGCTGGGGCTACAGGGAGACCCTGTCTCAAAAAAAAAAAAAAAAAAAAAAAGGAGGAAGGAAGGAAGGGAGAAAAGGACTATGGAACCAATATGTATTATTCCTGTATCATATGTAGGCACCTTGCAAGGCATTAGAGGAGATGATCTAATGGTTTAAGATGGTAAGCTAAAAGAAGTCCTAGATGGTATATAATCTATTATCATATGGATTCTGTACATGAGGGCCTCAGGAAGAAATCAGATAAGAGAGGAATCACTTTAAGATGAGGAAATAGAGTTTGAATAAAACTTTCGCATAAGTAGGATTCAGATTGGTTGAAAGGGAGAGAAAAGGCAAACTTTGTATGTTGAAGTTAATAGATTCCTGCTTCCAGTCATCAAATTCTCAGGTTTTCCTTATTTTTCATATGGGGGCATTGAAGTTCAGTAACGTTAAATATATACAAAGGTCACTAGGTTAATAAGTGATAGAGCCTAGATTTAGATCTAAGTTTGGTTGACTACAAAGCCCATGTTTACCCTTATATGACCTACTCTTTGATTAGCAATGAATTCCAAATTTTAATAGGAATTGAGTCACAGATACTTCCTCTGGTGTTTATTCATTGTGCTAACTCACAACTAAATATTTTCTAGTAAGGATCCTTGCTGCACTGAGACTGGCCCAACACTCGCAATTCTGTATGGTACTTTTTAATATAGGAAGTAGGGAGTGGAGTCTAATCAATGAAAGACATTGATAAAATGTGTGTGATGCCACATTTGTGTCATGTTTTATGTCTATAATCCCAGCACACAGGAGGCTAAGGCAGGAGAATTTTGAGTTCAAGACAAGCCTGAGCTATATAACAAATCATGCCTTAAAAAACTGGAGGATGCCAGGTGTGGTGGCTCACACCTTTAATCCCAGCACTTGGGAGGCAGAGTTCGAGGCCAGCCTGGTCTACATAGTGAGTTCTAGGACAGCTGGGGCTACAGGGAAACCCTGTCTCAAAAAAGACCAAAAAAAAAAAAAAAACCCAAACAAACAAAAAAACTGGAGGATGGGGATGGGGGGCTAGTTCTTGGTGCTGCTATGTTGACACCTAATTAGAAGTCAATTTTGCAAACGTAATGACCTAGCCAATTCTTGAACTGACTGCCCAAGTGACACAAGAGTCCCCAGATAATATAGAAAGATAAGAGTATTATTTGCCTGCTCAGTGCCACATAGTCACAGTGTTTACATGAGCACACAAATGCCAGAGTGTATTCTTCAGGATTTGTACCTAAGCTGGCCTAGGTGACTAAGGTTAATATAGCATAAAATTTGGTGTAAAACCCAATGTTCCTAACTACAAATACATTTAGAAGAAGGTAGACAGGAAATAGCTTTTCTTTTCTGAAAAACAAATGAAATGTTTTAGTTAGAAGAGCACTTGAGAATGCAGAAAAAATATTTCTTGCCACACAGGCATTATATTAACTAGTTTTTAAAAGCTACATCCAGAGTTATTCAATTTGGGTTTCTCTGCACTGTTTTTGGATAACACGTTTCTTTTTCCCTTATTTTTAATGAGCAGCTAGAGTGCTACCGTATCTCAGAAAGTTATTAGAATTTTTCTCCTACATTATATCCATTGTGTGTTTAGCCAATGATATAATATATTAAATAGTTTATATTTAATCAGTGGGTGTTTCATATATATAATACATATATATGCATATTTCTTAATGCAGAGAATCACAAATAGCTGTGTGAAAAGCTTCAACCAGCCTGATTACAGTGCATGTGCAATTGGATTGAGGAATGTGTACTCAGAGCTTATGATCACTGGCCCGGTTGAGGCTGGGTGATGCATGTGGCTTTCCAGGGATGCTGCTATTTACATCTGTTAATGGCCCTTCTTGATGGCCAGCTCCCCAATGAGGTGATATGCAGCAGCCTGGGGATGAGGGACTGAGGCTGCAGATGTAGCTAGGCTCCATTAGGCAGGACCAGGAATGCTCATCTGGTATGCTTTGTGTTTGGGCATGAGTGGTGGGGGATAGAGAGGGAAGCAGGAGACAGAAAAAAAAAAAAAAAAAAAAAGGAGGAGAAAGAATGGAAAGCATTACTTATCCAGGTATATAGGAATCAGACAGGCAGGTATGAAAAACTGTAGCTGTAACTGAGGTGTAAGTGACTAGAAAAGAAATGTGACTAGCGAATAAACAAATAAGATTGAGCAGTTCTTATATAGAAAAGGATTAAAAAAGGAGAGGGCTCTAAGGGTTTGAGAAGAGACATGTCATCTCTTTCAAGCCAATAGCATTTATTTGTGTGACTGGTCAGATGCTACTGAACAGAAAGCAGAGATTTACATATATCGTAGAGCATCAGAAAATTAGTTCTGTGCATTCTTTGGTTTCTGGAGCTAGAAGAAAACAGCAAGAGTTGCTCTCAAGTACAGTACTGGGGGATGGAAAATCCTTGCAGAAATGGGAAATACCTAGAGCAATGCAGTAAAGAATCTTTCTGGTTTCCAGAGAATAATAAAAGGGTCTCATATCACAAAAGTTGAACAGTCTGGGCCTGGAGAGATGGCTCAGCAGTTAAGAGCACTGACTGCTCTTGCGGAGGACCTGGGTTCAATTCCCAGCACCCACATGGCGGCTATGAACCGTCCTTAACTCCCGTTCCAGGGGAATCCAAAAGCCCTCTTTTGACTTCCGCGGCATTGCACGACACAGGTGCACTCACATACATGCAGGCAATACACTCATACACAAAAAAAAAAAAAAAAAAAGTTGAACAGTCTGTGAGAGGTGATATTCTTTCTGATCCTTTATGTATTAAAGGTTTCTTGAAACCTCACCAAAGCTGAAAATAGTGTCTTAATGTGTGTAGTTTAGTAAAATGGGAATTCTGGATTTAGTCACTACTGCTATAGTATTCCTCAACATGTATTCTGAGTACATTTAGATTTGGGTTTTCATCTTTAAGACAAAAGAAGGAATTGAAGTAACTTCAGAATACATAATAAATCAGCTGTTCTTAACATAATGCAAAACAATATACTAGAATACTTTCTGTGGTTTCCAACAGGGAACTTGCTTCTTTCACAATACATAGATTTTCACTTGAAGGGTGTGTCTAAATCTAGTGTCTTACCTTCAAGGAACCTGAAAAATAATTGCTGCATATAAGAAATTTACATTCATTTGTTTATATCTTTATAGATTGGCATGGTAGCTTGGAAAATGAGCCTTAAAAGTCCAGAATATCCAGATGGCCGAGATATAATTGTCATTGGCAATGACATAACATATCGGATTGGGTCCTTTGGGCCTCAGGAAGATTTGCTGTTTCTCAGAGCTTCTGAGCTTGCCAGAGCTGAGGGTATCCCACGCATCTATGTAGCAGCCAACAGTGGAGCAAGAATTGGACTGGCTGAAGAAATTCGTCATATGTTCCATGTGGCCTGGGTAGATCCTGAGGATCCTTACAAGGTACAGCTAAGAGAAGATAATACTTCAAGATACTGTATGTTTATGTATTGGTTGTGTTCTTGTGTTAGAGAGGTAGAGGAAATGATGAGGTTTAAGTTCAAAAGGTAGCTCTTACAAAATTATTTGAGAGGATTCCTTAGAGGCCAGCAAGATGACTGAAAAGAATAAAGCAGGTGTCACCAATCCTGATGACCTGAGTTCAGTCTGTGGATCCACATGGTGGGAAGATAGAACTGACTCCATAAGTTGTTCTCTGACCTCCACCTGTATGTATCACCACTACCACCACCCCAACACACATACAAAATAAAGTGCAATAATAATAATTTTTAAGAAAACTTCCTTAAGAACTGGAGTGTAGCCCCATGGTAGGGTGCTTGCTTGGCATGCTCAAAGCTCTGAGTGAAATACCAATACTGCCCCTGCCCCCCAAAATCCTTAAGATATGGTGTTAGACACATATTTTCAATATGTTCTCCTGGTTTTTCCTCCAGCTTTAAAACAGATTACTGTTTCTATAGTTAAACATAGGTGAAATAATAGCAATGCATTTATCATGAAACATGGTAAATCCAAAATATATATCTTTAAACTATTCCACTGTGGCATCCAGGATTAGGACCAGTCAGTTATCAGTCTTCAACAAACTTTCTCATATCCTCAGCTCTTCTCAAACCTCCTTGCTCTACTTTAAACTGTCTCTCTACAGGCACTACTTCCCTTTTTTCTTCCTAAGCAGTGACTCTTTTCCCTTTCCCTTGTGCTGCTGAGCTCAGAGAAGGGACAATGTATTTAATTCTCACTGCCTGTTCCAAACTCTTTTACCTTTCCCCTGAAAAAGTCCCACCTTAGAATCTTGTGTCATCATGCTATACCACCCTTATTCTTCCCACCCTTTGAGCACAGCCTCTCATTTTTAAAAAAATATTTTTTATTTAGTTCTTTTTTTTATTTTATGTGTATGAGTGTATTGCCTGCATGTATGTGAGTGCACCCATGTCGTGCAATGCCGCAGAGGTCAGAAGAGGGCATTGGATTCCCCCGGAACTGGAGCTACGGATGGTTTGTAGCCACCATGCGGGTGCTGGGACTCGAACCCAGGTCCTGTGCAAGAGCAGTCAGTGCTCTTAACCGCTGAGCCATCTTTCTAGTCCCTCATTTTTAAATCTTTTAGTTTCAGGTACATTATCATTTTTTCTAATACTACTTAGCCATGTTACAATTCTTGGGAGTTGCTATATCCTCAGAGATGATCTTTCCCATCACTGGGCTTCTTGGATCTGTGACTTCCTTGCCTGTAATAGTCCCACCCTCTGCCCTTGCTCATCGTCTGATTCCTCATACAGAAGTTTCAAGCATCCCTCTCTTTGCTACTCCTCCATCTTATTTTTCCAGCTTATTCTCTCTAGTACTCCAAATCCAATAGTCCTTTGAACTTACAAATATTGTGATCCTACCAATTTTTTTCTGTTTTCCACTCCCTCCTTATACCTGCATTTCATCCTTATCTTAAATCCCAGGGTTAATAAAAGA
>NW_008329126.1:994658-1000361 GCF_000622305.1 Nannospalax galili | reverse complement strand
TTTTTGTCTTTTTGAGACAGGGTCTTCCTGTAGCTCCAGCTATCCTGGAACTCACTATGTAAACCAGGCTGGCCTTGAACTCACAGAGATCTGCCTGCCTCTGCCTCCTGAGTGCTGGGATTAAAGGCGTGCGCTACCACGCCTGGCCAAAATTGTCATCTTTTTTCGTTTCTGTTCTATTTATATTCTCTGCCTTTAGAAATAAACCTTATTAAACTGTCTACTCCACATAAGCACCTGTATAGCGGAATACTGGAGAAAAATGTGGTTGTGTTAACTGATCTTGCTTTAAATTCAAACTTACCAAACTCTTGGGTGATAGTTTCCTATTCCTCTCTCCTTACATCTTCTCTCCCCAGGTCCTCACTCTCTTCCCTGTCCTTCATCCCTTGTCGGTATCAGACCCTGCTTCCTAGTTTACTCCAAAACAGAAGCAGAAGAGAGCTTGCACCTTGGGTTAGATCCCTAGCACTGTAAGAAAACAGAAACAACAAAAGCCAAAACTCCAGCTTTTTGTGTAGATGAGAGCAGCTTCCATGTGTCTGCCTCTAGCCCTTTCCACATCCTCTCCTGTGCTTTGAATGAAAAATCCCTACCCCTTCCTAAAGCCATCCCTCTTCTTATAACCTTGATCTTCACTTAATTCTTGCGAAGAACTTCACCCTTGCTTGGATCATCACCGTTTTCCTCTCTCCTAGAACTACTCCCTCAATTTTTCCTTCCCTTCAGAGCGAAGCGTCTTCAAAGAGTTGTCTGTTCTTGTGGTCTCTAGACATTCCTGCTGCATTCCTTCTTGAACACTCTTGAGTGAAACTTAACCCTCACCATTCTAGTGTAGTTGCTTTTGTCAAGGTCATCAGAGATTCCATTTTGCAGAATTCAGCAGCAAATTCTCAGTCCTCATCTTGGTAGTTATTTGATGATTCAGCAGCATTTGACATAGTTGGTCTCTGCTTTATCTTTGAAGTACTTTCTTCTCTGGGCTTTCTGTCTGTCTACCTTAGATCCTCTTTCTCAGTTTCCCTTGATACCTTTCATGTCTTTACATGTAAGACTATTTCAAGGTACAATTGAAATGTTCTATATTTTGATTGTGGTGGTGCTAATATAAATATATAATTTGTCAGAATTTATCAAATTATAATAATTAAAGCCAGGTATGGTTGTCCAAGTCTAGAATTCCAACTACCATGGGTGCTTAGGCAAGGATTCAAGATCAGGCTGGTCAGCACAGCAGTACAATATCTCAAAAATGAAATAAAAGTTTATAACAATGCTGGCCAGTTTTAACGAATGTAAATTATAGTTCAGTAAACATCTATAAAGTGTATGGATATTGGTACTAACCACTAATAAGTATGGGTTTCTTTTTGAGTAATGGAAATGTTTAGAATTACTCATGATGGTTGTATAGCACCTCAGTATGCAAAAATTGCTGGTACTATATTTACATACATATAACATGTTAAATGTGTATAACATTGTACCCTACTTTAAATGGGTATGTATGTCTACATACAAATAAGTAAAAAGTATACAATTAAAACTTTTATTTTATGAGTGTTTTGCCTGCATGTATGTATGTGTACCATATATGTGACTGGTGTCTGTGGAGGCAGAGGGAGTGGGAGTCCTTGGAACTGGAGTCACAGATGGTTGTGAGCCATCATGTGGGTATTAGGAACCAAACCTAAGTCCTCTGCAAGAACAACAAGTGCTTTTAACTGCTGAGCCATCTCTTCAGTCCCTAGTAGAACTTTTCAATATAGATAGAAATTGACAGTTCTTTATTGAAAAAAGCATAAATTCTGTGTTCACAGAGTGTTAGCACTGCTTAAACTTCTGATTTCAATGTTAAATCTCTTAGATTTATGATCCTTTCAGTTACCCCTATATATCTGAACAATGATATAAAATTGAGAGCATGAAGAACAGTAATTCATACAATTCTTGAATATCATTTGATATCTTTAATAGAAGTGTCACTAAAGACCCAGAAATGACCCTTTAACCCTATTGAAAATTAAATGAATGGAATATACTTGGAATTATATATACAGGGCAAACAGTCAGTGACTGAAAAGAAAATAGGAACTTTCATATTTCAAAGAACTGTGTATGCCAGTATTTTGTTAGACAATAACTCAAATGATGTAACAGTTGAGAGCTAGTTTTGGAATAAGCTTCATTAGACAACTGTCTTTTGGTTATGTTGTGATGGCAGATAATGAGTTAAAAACTATTTGTACTTTACAGGGATATAAGTATTTGTACCTGACACCCCAGGATTATAAAAGAGTCAGTGCTCTCAACTCTGTCCATTGTGAACATGTGGAGGATGAAGGAGAATCCAGGTAGGTATTTATATCTCAGATTAATATGGCCCTGACTAAAGGCAAGAGAATATTTCCTTGCCATCCTGCTGATTCTTCAACCTTGAAAAGCTCTGTTACATAATCTAGATGTCTTAGATTTATATCTGAGCTTTACTGATTAGCTGAAGTACCCTGTTATTGATGGGGGCTGTTAAATAATATTTACATTATTTACTCATTTGGGAAAAATTGAACATGTAAATAATTACGAAGAAAAAGCAAAATGCCAGTCACAGTCCTACCCTGAAGCCACAGTTAATGAACTTACGTTATATTCTTACCATCTTTTCTACATCCATTGTCTTTTTTTCTACATAATTGGAATTATAGTAGATAAGAGTTTCTTTTTAAATGTATCCTTTTCACTAAAATTTAGTTTTGGAAATTTTTCATTTAGATTCTAGAGTTAGGTTACAAATAAAGCTGTTCTTCCTTTAGAAATAACACAAAGAAGTTTAATAGTTGCGTAGTATCTCATCATAATGAATATATCATATTTGAATATGCAGGTCATTTCTAGTTTTTCAGTATTATATATCTAGACAGAATTTTTATTTTTTTTTTGTCTTTTTGAGACAGGGGCTCCCTGTAGCCCCAGCTGTCCTGGAACTCACTATGTAGACCAGGCTGGCCTCAAACTCGCAAAGATCCGCCTGCCTCTGCCTCCCAAGTGCTGGGATTAAAGGCATGCGCCACCACACCCAGCCTAAACAGAATTTTTTATATTATAAATTTTTAGGAATAGCTATGATTAGATTCTCAAACTTTCTTAGTTCATAATTTTTTCACCATACCCCAGGCTAAAAGATATACCTAATATTTCTGTTTATTAAGTGGTTCAATTCAGACAACTTTGTGTTTTTATCACTTGAATAAAATAATGCACATGAAATGAAAAAGGTATTTCATTTTTTTTTTCATTGTGTGAATGTGTGTTGAGATAGGGTCTTGTATAACCCTCTGGGTTAATTTCTAGAAGTACAATTATGTATCAAACAGTCCATTTTTATGAGTTTTTAAAAATAATTTCAAATTGTTTCCCAAGATCTGCATCCTTGGGATTAGTCAGCAAGTGTGGGATAGCACTTGTTTCTCCTGTTCTAACTTTACTCTTGCCAATATTGATTATTGTCAAAAAAAAAGTAAGATAAAAAGTAACAATTGTTATTTTAGCTTGCTTTTTTTTTTTTTTTTTTTTCCTTTTTGAAACAGGGTCTCCCTGTACCCCCAGCTTTCCCGCAACTACCTTTTTAAGCCAGGTTGGCCTTGAACTCACAGAGATCCACCTGCCTCTGCCTCCTGAGTGCTGGGATTAAAGGTGTGCGCCACGCCCAGCCTTTAACTTGCTTTTTTTTATTACCAGTGAGGCTGAACATTTTTATAATCTCTATGCAAGTACTTTCTAGAATGTTAATTGCTTCAGTAATATTTCTTGAATAATTCATATAGTCTTGTTTTTTGTTCTGTCTATTCTTGGGTCAATGCCACACTGTTTTAACTATTCTAGTGAGACATATTTCTCACATTCTTAAATTTTTTTCCAAGTTGTCTTAGCTTGTCTGGCTTTTGTTTTGTTGTTTGTGTGGTGCTGGGGATTTGTTTCCCAAAAGCTTTCATTGATGACTTAAATTTGGATTGTATTGGTTTTAACATTGATTTATGAAGATCTTACATCTTTGTTTACTTTCTCCAGAAAGAAACATGGCCTATTTTTCTTTTTCTTTTTTCTTTTAATCCATTTTTATTTTTAATCATGCATATGTGTGGGTATGTACATGTAAGTGCAGTATCCCAGCAGAACTGGAGTCATGGACAGTTGTTAGCTGCCATGTAGGTGCTGGAATTTGAACCTTGGTCTTCTACAAAAGCAACAACTGCTCTTAACCGCTGAGCCATCTCTCCAGCCTCAATGGCCTATTTTTCTATTCATGCAAATATATATATATTTATATATTTTTATTTATTTATTTTTCATCTTTTTGAAGCAGGGTCTCCCAGTAAGCCCCAGCTGTCCTGGATGTAGACCAGGCTGGCCTTGAACTCACAGAGATCCACTTGCCTCTGCCTCCCAAGTGCTGGGACTACAGGCGTGCACCACCACGCCTGGCACAAATATATCTTTAATGTTTTATAGTTTTATTCATACAGGTTATTTCATAGGTTCTCAAATTTTCTTAGTTCATGGCACCAGTAATATGCCAGCAATTTTTTTTTTTTTTTTGGTCCTTTTGAGAGAGGGTCTCCCTGTAATCCCAACTGGCCTGGAAATCACATTGTATACCAGGTTGGCCTTGAACTCACAGAGATCTGCCTCCCTCTACATCCTGAGTGCTGGGATTAAAGGTGTGCCCTACCATGCCTGGCCTTTTTTTTTTTTTCTTTACAAAAAAAAAACAGGACCTCACTATGTTTTACTAGCTGAACTCACTATGACATTCGGCTGGTTTTCAATTCATAGAGATCCACCTGCCTCTGTCTCCTGAGTGTGGGATTAAAGACGTATGCCACCATGCCCAGCATGTTTCTGCTTTTTAAGTAGTTAAATGCAAAGAACTTTGTAAGTGTTTCTGTCCTGATAACTTAATGATCACTTGAATAAAATCATGCATATACATTGAAAAGTATTTCGTTCTTTTTTATTTTTCTTTTAGTTTGTTGTGGTCTCATGCAGCCTAAGGTAGCCTTGATCTCTATAGCTGAGAATAGCCTTGAACTTTGACCCTCATACTTCCACCTTCTAAGTGCTAAGACTAGAGATGTTTCCCCATCATGCCCAGCTCATTCTTAAATAATGACAGTAACTTACTAATATGATATTTGTGTCTGCATAACACTCAAACCTTGGAGTCACCTCGGATATAGCCACCCTCATTTCTTTTTCCTCATTGATTTTTGTGTGTGTGTGCAGAGCTTGCTTTGGTTCCACAGCAACTGCAGAAACCTGCCTTTGTAAAGATAGCACTACATTCCTTATAGTAATGTTCTATCTACTGTTAAGCCATGAACTTTCTAAAGCTAATCATTCATGTGGCTTCCAACAGATATCACATGTTATAGTGTTTTTCTAAAAATGTACTGCAGGGGCTGAAGAGATGGTTCAGCAGTTAAGAGCACTGGCTGTTCTTGCAAAAGACCCAGTTTGGTTCTCAGTACCCACATGCTACTTAACAACCTTCATAACTCCTGTTCCAGGGGATTGACACTCTCTTCTAATCTCTGAGGGCATTATAAAACACGGGTGCATTTACATGCATGCAGGCTGTACATTCAAACACATAAATTTTTAAAAAATTAAAAACACATAAAAATTTATTCAAATATATATATA
>NW_008329126.1:993448-994537 GCF_000622305.1 Nannospalax galili | reverse complement strand
ATATATACTGCATTACCCCTATGGGTTGACTTTGGTGCTCTGGGACCCCTTGGAACATGGTGTGGGCATGATGGGATTTTGCCAACTTCTTCATTTTTATTTCTAAAGGAAGATTAGCTTTATTTGTCACATAACTCTAGAATCTGAAGTTTAGATATAGAACAAAAAATATTTTTAAAGAATTAAGAATAATTTGATATTGAGAGAGGCTAAAAATAGAAAGCTAGAGCAATCTGAGAAGCAGAATTAAAAAAAATCACAAACCAACAGCTAAGGCAAAGAAATAGATTTAGTGGAGGATTGAACAGAAAGAAGAAAAGTATAAGGGTGAGGGGAGTGGTTTAATAATCATTATGGGATACTTAATTATTTTAGCTTATGGAGCTGTACCAAGCCTTCTGGGTATACATGGAGCAATACCTGATCTATGTCCATCCCTACTTCAAGATCTACAATTTTCCGTTTGTGTGTCTGTGTGTGTGTATGCATGCATAGGTGTATATGGTGCTAAGGATCCTTTCTTTTATTAGTTGTATTCCCCTTCTACCTTTTGCTGTTGTCAGCTGTCTCTCCTAATCAGTCCCCTGTCGGGAAAGATAGTTGAGTGACTCCCAGGATACTTTCTGGACTACCTGGTCAGTGTTCCCTTCTGCACATATCATAACTGCCCCTTCAGAAAACCATAGCCAGGAATCTTTATATATGTAGTTGATATTTGTGAATGAGTATGTACTGTTTTGACCTTTCCCTTTATCCTAATCTTGGAAAAGGAGAGGGCTGAACAGTTCTACTACATTTCTATTTATATTTTTTATCCCTACATAAAATTGTATAAAAATTATTTAGTGGCTGTTACTTACTTTAGAGATACATGTTGGCTCCGCTTTTTAAAAAATTTGTCCAAGAAAGTAAGAAAGGGCCTTCACAAGTAGTTGGGAACCGCTGAGGGTGCCGACAACACAGCAGACGGTAGCAGGGATAACAGATTATAAGGGCTCTAGTTGGGGGAGGGAGGCTATGGGAGGGTGCCATCTGGGAAGTGGGTGTATAGTTGAATAAGATGGTTTGGGATGTTCTGTGTGATATACA
>NW_008329126.1:980173-993424 GCF_000622305.1 Nannospalax galili | reverse complement strand
AATCAAATTTTAAAAAATATATTATGTTTGTGGAGGAAGCATAGAGTTTACATAATGTTAATTAGTAGAGGTGATGAACATTACCATTGAAATCTACCCGATGAGTATAGATATACACTAGTAATAATCAGATGCATACACATTAGAGATGCGTGTGCCAACATCTCAGTGTTAGTAGCAAACACAATGAGTCTGCAAGGAACAATATATTCTAAAATGAAATGGAGATCAACTGGAGCTCAAAACTCATTCAATTTTATGTCTTACAGGGATTATACTGAGTTCAATATTGTATAACTATTGATTCAACAGCAAACCTAGAAATTTTATAGCCACTTTTGAAGGAGCTGTGTCTTTGCTCTTGAAACTGTTATTGGGCATGTTAAAGCTGTAATGATATGCTTCTTCTAAAAAAAATAATAATATTAAAAAAATTGGTATCATGCCATCTCTCATGACATCTACCATGTCTCCCATATCTCAGTGGGAGATGCTATGGTCCCCATTTTATAGACATTAGTATTATCCCAAGAGCCACACCACTGTGTGTATCAGCAAAGCTTTCACCCCTCTGCTCAATTTTAGGTATTACTGTTTCTACTATAGAATATGGCTTCCAAGTGAACCATATTTGTGATAGGAACCAGGCTAAGAAGGAAGCACTTAGTAATGAGCATAAAAAGAATAAAAGTACTTGTGTTAAATATGTTTTCAAGTTGTTTTTAGCAGTCTGATAGTGGTTAATAGTGCATTTAATCCTTATGGTATGGCATGGTCATCTCTAATAGGTACAAAATAACAGATATTATTGGGAAAGAAGAAGGACTTGGTGCAGAGAACCTTCGAGGTTCTGGAATGATTGCTGGAGAGTCTTCATTGGCCTATGATGAAATCATCACCATCAGCCTGGTAAAGCTTCCTAGAATATGATGTTTTTTTAATACTGGGAATTGAACCCAGGGCCTCATATAAATTAGGCTAATGCTCTCTACCTTTGAGCTACTGCTAGTCCCCCACAAGGTTGAAATTAATTAGAAAGCTGAGTGTTTGTCATCTACAAATTTATCATAACCATGCCCAATGATTGGGAAAACTAGATGATATAAATTACTGAATTTCCCAAACAAACCTGGGTTTGTTATAGCCTTTAGTTTTCCTTCTTATTTCTCTAAATACTCTATCAGAGTTTGAACCTCTTGATTTATTCTTAGTACTTTCCTTGCTCATGACTGTAGTAGTGATGGTAGGCATCTATGAAATGGGCATGTAAAGGGACTATGACTCCTAGAGTGTCTAATTCTCAAATTGTTTAATGAATTTTATATTATTACACTTCACAAAAAGCAATATTTCTGTTCATGTGACTTTTATACATTTTTATCTATCCCTTTGTTCTTACAGCTTGGGCAAGGACATAAATATCTAACACGCATATTTGTTCTTTTTTTTAGGTGACGTGCCGGGCCATTGGGATTGGAGCCTACCTTGTCCGGCTAGGACAAAGAACCATCCAGGTTGAGAATTCTCACTTAATTCTGACAGGAGCTGGTGCCCTCAACAAAGTAAGTTGCTAGAGTTTGAAACAAGTATGTGAAGCTACTTAAAGATTATTATGTCATGTCAGATGTAGTGGCACATGATTTTAATCCCAGCTCTCAGGAGATAGAGACAGATCTCTGTGGGTTCAAGGCCATCCTGGTCAACATAGCAAGTTCCAGGTCAGCCTGAGCCACAGAGTGAGACCCTGTCTTTAAAAAATAAAAAATAAAAAGATTATTATGACTTCTTGATTAAAGGTCCTGACTGGAGGAAAGCCTTCAGTCTGTCTCCTCCTCTTTTATGTTTGCTCAGTGACTTGCTTACCCATTTATTCATTTCTTTCATTTCATTCAACAAATACTTTGAGTACCTACTTGTGTACTAGCTGTGTACATATTGATAAATAAACTATATTAAACCCAAACTCATAGTTCAGTCTCTTTCTAGAAAGACTCAGAATTGCTTCTGTTTTGTCCCAGCTCTTCCTTATTTCTTGCCTACGAATAAAGAATGTGAGGAGACGGATTCTTACACAAGAAACTGTCAGGTTCTAAGTGTACTAGTTTCCATTTTGGTTCTACAGTATGGATTAAGCCCTGGCCTAGGTGCTATGGATGTATAATTTTAATGTTTTGAGAAATCTCTGACTATACCTCTGAAAAGGAACATTTTTGTATAGTGGAGTACTCTATAGATATTGAATGGAAAAATAAGATGGGTTCACAGATGGATCACTGGGCAAAAGTACTGTGTAGATATGTGTCTGCCCTATAAAGAAAGGCTTATACCTTTCTTCAAATCTAAGCTTATAGGACTCTTCTAAAAGGGGAAAACAGGAATAGTAAGGTTACTGCTTAAAAAAATGAAAACTAACCAAGAATACCTGAATATGCCAAAGATAATCTCTCTCAATCCCCCCTCTCTATCTCTGTCTCTATCTTCTATCTCTATCTATCTTCATCAGAACTTTTCTCTCCAGAGAGCAAAAAATACATAATGGAATAGTTGGAGGTTGGTTGGCTGCCCTTGTGCAAATACATAACCTTTTAGCTGCTCAGCTTTGTTATCTCTCGAGAGGGATATTAATTTATACCTTGCTATTGTGAAGCTAAAGAGAGCACATAAGTACTTGGCACAAAGTGTAGACTCTTGGTGAAATGTTAGTTCCCCTCATCTTCTTCACATGACTTGGTGATTGAGCTTGTAGCATTATAGCTGTGCTAAGTTGCGTTGGATCTTGTGTTTATGAGACTTGGAGGAATTTTTTTTGTTAAGTCCTGGTTTTTAAGTGAAAGGACAGGGACTAGCTGTCCTTTCCTATTATTCCCACTTAGAAAAAATTGATAATTCCATCGGTCTAGTTAGTTTCAGGAAATGTCAGAAATTATAGGACTTGTTTGATGTGATGAACTTGTTTCCTGCTTACCTATAAACTATGTTGTTCTTTGGATTTGCTTTTTTCTCTAAGGAAAGACAGAGTAGCACTGGCAATAGCAAACTTGGCTATCCTCTTTTTGGAAAATAACCTGGAAATGAAGGTGAATAACTGTCACTACTGAAGCTCATTGCAAGTGAGAGAAATTGCTGAGAGTCTTAATTTTTTAAAAGTTGCTCTTTTGAGCCGGGCGTGGTGGCGCACACCTTTAATCCCAGCACTCGGGAGGCAAGAGGCAGGCGGATCTTTGTGAGTTCAAGGCCAGCCTGGTCTATGTAGTGAGTTCTAGGTCAGCTGGGGCTACAGGGAGACCCTGTCTCAAAAAGACCAAAAAAAAAAAAGTTGCTCTTTTGGATATTTTCTTAGGATGAGATATTGGTGAATGTTAAAGAGAGTTTTAGATACCTTTTTTTTTTGTCTTTTTGAGACAGGGTCTCCCTGTAACCCCAGCTGCCCTGGATTCACCATGGAGACCAGGCTGGCCTCGAACTCACAGAGATCAGCCTGCCTCTGCCTCCTGAGTGCTGGGATTAAAGGCCTACGCCACCACACCCAGCCAAGATACCATTTTTTTTATGAGAATAGAATTTTAAAATGATACATAGCCCTATATTTCCGTGATGTTTTCGTATGTGGTCAAAGCTTGCTTCTGAAGTATATATGGTTATGTTAAGTGTCTCCCATCCCCATACTGTGTTATATACACATACTGTTACAAAAAGCAAAGGTTCTCAGTTTTCTGGTTTGGGGAACATTGCTTGCATTTTTAATTTCATTTGTGCCAAGAAGAGATTTCTTTCTTAAAGTCTGGTTGAATTGTTCTGATCAAATTCAGTATAATCACCTTCTTCCTAGTTTACAGGGCTGCTTGTTAAAGAAAAAGCCTAGCTGCAGAAGGAAAGACAAGCTGCCGTTAGAGCTTAACAGTGCTAGTTTCAAGAAGGACGTGGTCATTGATCTTTGTAGAGGTTACCTAATCCTGCTCTGCCTGCTTTACTGCCTTCATGTCTGTACCTCTTAAGTACAAAGTCATGTTGCTATAAGACACCCAATTTCACGCAAATTCATTAAGAATGTCCTCTTAGCTCCTTTGCTTCTCAGGTGTGAAAAGGGAAGCCATCCAGAGCTACCTGCTCAGGTTGGTTCCTCTGACTCCTCCTACATACTGTTTTCGTATGTACTTATATCTTCCTAGTCTCTGATCACCTTTCTTTCTGTCTCACTCACTTTGAATGTGTGCTAGTCACTCTGAATGTATGCCTCTTTCTATGTGAGTTGCTCCTTGTTTCTTAGAGATTCTTATCTTTTTCTGAATGTGTTCCTCCCTGTGTCCATGTGTGAGAAAGTCTTTGTGTTTGAAACACTGCCTAGACCTTTTTTTAAACCTTGACCATTTTGCTTATTGTGTTTGTGTACCTGTGTGTAGAGTGGAAATGTAGGTGTATATGCAAGTTTATATACAATTTTAGATGGTAAACATTTTAGAGTCTTCATTTTTTATGTTAAACATTGGGGTAAAGAATAAGAAAGGGGTACACAGAGGTTGTCGGAGACGGGGGAGATCTTGTGTGTGCAAGTACTGATCCCGTTGACCCCTTTGAAAATTGAAATAATGATAATGCGAGTCTCCTGACTGCATCAAAGTATCAGCACATCAAAAGCCAGGAGGCATGAAATGCAAATGATAAAGTGAAAGCAGATGGATTGTGCATGATCGCCTGATGCCCAATGAATTTTAAAAGGTGCTGGTTTGCAGGGGGGTGGGGGTGGGGGGACTGAAATAAACACGTTATCCCTGCAATTTTTTTTGTTCTTGACGCTCACTCCTGACAATATTTTTTCACACTTGAGTGAACACCCACTCTTTCTCTCTCTCCCTTTCTGCCATTCTCTCTCTTTTTCTTCTCTCAAACAACCCCCCCCCACCCAATCCCAACCTCTTACATGTCTCAGGTCATGTCGCTGCAGCTCCGGTGGAAATAATAAGATATAAACTACGAGGTTGTTATTTGCATAGAAATAGCATGGAGCCCCAGGCAGCAAGAGAGAAGGACACAGAGATCATTTGTCTAAAATTTTAATGAAAACTTTTGCTGAGGCAGAGATTTTTTTGAAAACTTTCTTTCTCCCTGCTTTTCCCCTAACCCCCCCCGCCCCCTCTAACCCCATCACTGACTTGACTTAACATGTTTGCTTGGGGGAAAGGGTTGACACTCCACGTATCATACTCAGGTAATGCAGCAGCATGTAAACTGTTCTTTAATAGGCATCATTTTGAACTTAGTACATCACATTTGTGAACCAAACTTTTATGGACACTTAGCTCAGCATGTGACGGCGGTGACCTGTTTTTAATTAGTGTACACCTTCCTACCTTTGCTTCTAAAGCTTCTTTTTTATTTATTTATTTTTTTTGAGACAGGGTTTCCCTGTAGCCCCAGTTGTCCTGGAACTCACTGTGTGGACCAGGCTGGCCTTGAACTCACAGAGATCCACCTGCCTCTGCCTCCTGGGTGCTGGGATTAAAGGCGTGTGCCACCACGTCTAAAGCTTCTTTTTAAGAGATTTCCTCCCTCCCTCTCTTCTTGCCTTTAGTAGTACATACATATCAGATACAAGTATTGTGACTATTTTTTCATTTTCAGTGCTTTTATTATGCATGTTTTATTCTTTAACACCATCCTCTGCCACTGTATCCTTTGTTCCAAAGCCAGAAAGTACTTCCCACATCTGTATTTTTATCCCTTTCCCTTTGTGATCAAAGTATTTATATTCCTTCCCACAACTGTCTTGCTTTGTTGCCTGCAGTTATTTGTAAAGTATTCAAAATAATACCAAGTTGAGAGAAGTGGTTTCTGGATTTTCTTGACTATTATGATGCAGATTTGACATTGAAACTAAAGGTGGTGAACTGGTAATTGGAGATAGCCCAAATGATATTATTTGAAACTCAAAATCAAGATCATCTCCCTGGTTCCTTATTGTTTGTGGGGGTAGGCTAGTAGTGTCAGGACCTTTTTATAGACAAGAAGACCAAAACAGTTGACAGAGACTAGCTCAGCTTCAGAACATGAATTTATAACTCTAAGTTTCATTACAGAAGGGCTCAGGTTTCTGCTTATTGTCTACAAGAGACTATCCTGAGAGTGATGATGTAAGTAACAGAAGGTCATAGGACTCTGCTCTTTCACATCTCTCAAGATAGTATGCCTAACTTTAGAAACTAGGCTGCAGGTTGCAGAGTTTTAGAATGATAGGGTTGTCCTGATGGATGCGGCTGACTACCTTGCTCGAAGGGACTCTTGCTGATGTCGCAGAGGCACCAATTTGTGTACTTATAGTATTGGTAAGATAGACCTTCAGGCGCTGACATAATTTGTAGTCATAAAGTCCTAAGTTGGGGCAGGAGAAATGACTCAGTGGTTTAGAGCACTTTATGCTCTTCCAGAGGACCTGGGTTCAGTTCCCAGCACCCATGGGGCAGCTAATACCCATCTTTAACTCCTGTTCCAGGGGATCCAACATCCTCTTCTGGCCTCCGCAGGCAACAGGCACACATGTGGCATACTTACATACAGGCAAAATACTCGTACACGTAAAATAAAAATAAAATATTCTTTAAAAACCCTCCTAAGTCAGGATATCTTTTGGACACTTGCAGTAACATATGTATTTGATACCCTCCCCAGCACCTCTCAGTTTCTATTCCTGGGCTTAACACACTGTCCCATGGCAACTAGGCTAGATAGACCCCTGTGTAAGGGAACACTGATATAAGCTAGAGCCTGCTATCTCGTAGACCCAGACTTGATGAGTGTCTACTCTGCACAGAAATCAGAATTGGTAGTTTATGGGTGCCTATGGAGATGAAGCCTCTACCAGTGGTTGTAGTGCATGAGTGTTAGGTTACTCAGAAGGTTTTATGTAACTTCCTTGGAGTTAACTTTTTTTTAAATATTTTTTTGTATTTTATTATTTTTATTTTATGTGATGAGTGTATTGCCTGCATGTATGTGAGTGTGCCCATGTCGTGCAATGCCACGGAGGTCAGAAGAGGGCTTCAGACTCCCCTGGAACTGGAGTTAAGGATGGTTCGTAGCCGCCATGTGGGTGCTGGGAATCGAACCTGGGTCCTCTGCAAGAGTAGTCAGTGCTCTCAACCACTGAGCCATCTCTCCAGCCCTATGGAGTTAACATTTTTAAAAAGCTTCTCTTTGAGGGGAAAAAAATTTGCAATCTGCTTCACTTTAGTGAGGTCACTCCCCTATTTCTACTGAATCTACCAGGAAAAAAAAAAAAATTGTATAATGCATGTGGCTAAGGGCTCTAAGTTCTAGAGAGGCTACTTCTGCTAATCTTACTTTTGAGACTTATTCCAAATAAGTCTTACCCCTCTCTGGTTTCCTCTCAGTACCTTGTACAGATTTATATGTAGCTATGCAACATGAAGTATGTAGTTGTCGCATTTGACTCCTGGTCACAATACCAGAATTCTTCCAATGGGGAATCTGGAACCAAGGGCTCTGCTTACCCATTATGCTACAATATGCCATGTGAGAGAGTCAAAAAGGTTCAAGAAGGGAAGAAGATAGCTCTCACTGTGGGATGGGCAGCATTGTTACTTTCACATAATTTTAAAGAGGTTAAAAGCATAGATTCTAGATTCAGGCTGTTCAGGTTTAATTTCTGGATCTATCACCTGCTAGTTGTCATTTTGAACAATTTTTTAACCTCTGGGTTATAGTTCTATTCATTGTAAAATAGGAGGTCATTAGAATAGCTGTGTATCAAGGCTAGAGAAATGGCTCAGGGGTTAAGAGCACTGGCTGCTCTTTCAGAGGACCTAGGTTTGGTTCCCAATACCCACATGGCAGCTAACAACTGTCTAACTCCAGTTCCAGGGTCTTGAACTCCCTCTTCTGACCTCTATGGGCATTGTACATATGAGTGTACTTACATATATGCAGGCAAAACACTCATATACATAAATTAAAAAAATATTTTATTTAAAAAAAGAATACCTATGTATCAAGGTTTGGAGGGATTAAATGAATTACTATCAAACTACTGGCACTGTTATAGTCTTCTCTGTAGTACATTTCTGGTTCTTTCTCATCATAGTTCATTATTCAGACCCTGGAAAGGAAATACAAACACAATATTCTATATGCTTTCTGGATCCCTGAAGGAAAAAATCCCTTTAAAAAATGTTAGATGGCATTCCTCACAGTGGTAGTACATTCACTTATTGACTTTCCTAGTAGATGTTATCTAAAGATCATCAACATACTTTGGAAAGCCATTAATGTGAGAGACACCATGTTCAGTCATGATAGGGTAGTATATGTGTCAGTCATTTATCTCCAAGAGTCCCCAAGGACATGTTGATACAATAGCCCATAATCACTCTAAGCAGCAGTCCAGCAATTTGCATTTTTAAAAGTCCCTAACTACCTATTTTCACTATGGACAGTTCCTATGTTCTTATAGCTCCCGATGGGATCTCTCTCCCTTCTAAAGAGGCTGTTTTAGCTTCCTAAGTAAGCCTTGCATTAGCAGTATGAATGAATTTTTAGAAAGAATTATAATGACCAGATTGCCTTGATTTTCAAGTCTATGCCCCACACATAGACAAAATGTGGGTTAATTGGTCCCATTTTAGAAGACTGTTTTGGTTTTCCTTTGATGCTTCTTGGGTTTGCAGAAAACTGTACCAAGTGTATCTGACATTATTAGCAAGCCTTAATGATCTGCCAGTTGTCTAGTCCTGAGGGTACTGGTTTGGAGCTTTTGCACAGTGGAATTGCCATTCAGAGTTCCATCACAGAAGTTAGCCCCATGCCATGTATAGTGGCTTAAATACTAATGACTTAGGAAAATGACAAGTTCCAGGTCAGGACTTCCAGATAAAGTGAAAGTCTGAGATCCTGCTTCAGGACATTGAATATAAACTCAGGCATAATCACACTGGACTACATATTAGAAATGTGCTCAAATTTTTTGGAGTTACTGAACCTTTAGATTAAAGAAGAGAAGGAGGGAGGGAGACCAGGAGGGAAACTAGATGTGGTAGCGGTGCATACCTTTTATCCCAGCACTCAGGAGGCAGAGGCAGGCACATCTGTGTGAGTTCTATACTTGCCTGATCTGCATAGGGAATATGCTACAGAATCTTAGGAGTCATACAAAATTTTTGGAACCTAGTTATCTCCTACTTTGCCATCACCTGCCTTGTCCAAAGTCAGGACTTTGGCACATGGCTACAGGATGAGTCTTTTTGGAGTAACAGCAAAAACTTTGAGTCCAAGGTTTGGTGGAATCCGTGAAGGTGTTGTAGATCAAGGTACTCAGAGCCTTGAGGTGTGTACACAAACAAAAGCTAAGCTGCCAGACTTTATGCCCTCTCAGTGTGCAGTCTCTCGGTCACTTTATCTGTGTGGGTCTCTAGTGTATCTCCACCCTTTCCATGTCATTTCAACCTCCAAGATTCTGGTGTGTCCTGGGTGTTATGAAGGAAGAAATGTCTCTACTTCACTCATCCTGGGTTCACAGGGTTTCTGCACTTCTTTCTTCTGATAAAGCATTTCAAACTCAGGCTAAGTGCCAACTTAGGTCTGTGAACATGATCCCTTTGGCAGAGCTATTTCCTTGGCTCCTTCATTTTTCCAGTCATTCATTCATTACACCAATATGTGGTGGATTTTCTTCTTTTTTTTCTCTTTCTAAACGTGTTCATAGCTGTCTTTACAGATCATTTTCACTTGAAGCTTACTAGCCTGTCAGCCCTCTCTTCTCCCTTCAGCGTTTCTTCTCCCCAACCCTAGCCTGAAAATCAAGTAAATTAGCTTCTCACCCTTGCTCCCTAGTTTAAAAAAAAAAAAAAAAAAAAAAAAAAAAAATCCCATACTCCTCCAACAGTGTCTCCTCTTGGATTTGCAGTCAGCAGCCATCTCCAATAACCATCAGGCTGTCAGCTTTGCAGCTCCCTGCTACCTCCCACCTCCCCCATCACTCACCAGAGGAAAAAGAGAGCCAGAGCCAGAGCTTGAAATATATCATGCAATAGTGTATCATGAATTTGTTGTGAATCACAGCAGTGAAGCAGGTTTATTTATTTCTGAGACCTTAAATCAATACAGAGTAGGTCTCTTAGTTCTGAAGCTAGGATGGAGTGTGAAAAAATGAGCCCATTGTACTCTTAAAACTTTGGGGAAAGGAGATGACAGCTATATAATTCCATTTACCAGGCACTAGGGGCTTTAATGTGAAGGTGACAGGGAGCTCTTTGTGCATTTAGAGCACCATATCTTCTAAATAAAAGATCTGTAGACCTGATAGTGGAGCATAGCTCTGAGTTTAATAATCTCCAAGCATTAGACCAAGCCAATATGTTCCCAAGTCAGAGAGATCCCCCCTAAACACTCATAAATTAAAAGTACAAGAACTGCACATATTGGTAGATTAGAAATGCAAGGGCTCCAGTCTTTTCTGAGGAGAACAGACCTGGGCCCTTGTTGTGCACAGACTGCTGTGTGAATATGATAAAGACTTGGGAAGTAAGACTATTTAGAAACCTGACTCCTGACTGATCATCATTCTAGGAAATGTCCCCTGTGCATGAATCCAAATCTAGCTGTGTCCCCTCTCATCCAGAGTGACTGTCATCACACAGTCTAATCAGCTAATGTACACAGTCAGGAGTGTTAAATTATGAGAGGAGAAGCTTTAAGAGCTTTTTAGATTGAACTCCAGATTACCATGCCTGACTTTCAAGTTCTTGTTGTTGATTCTTGACTGATTCCTAATTTTAACAGTGTCTCAGTGTCTAGGATTTCAGCCCTTTAAAATAGCATGCGCATCTGAAAATTTGAGAGACCAATGCTATTGAGGAAAAGATCTCACTCAAATTTAACCAGTAGCATAAGATGCAAGTATAAGTCAAGGCTATCTTAAGTTAATCAACTTTTGATTTTTTTTTCTTTTTTGGTCTTTTTGAGACAATGTCTCCCTGTAGCCCCAGCTGACCTGACTGGCCTTGAACTCACAGAGATCTGCTTGCCTCTGCCTTCCAAAGTGCTGGGATTGAAGGCATGCACCACCATGCCCAGCTAATCAACTTTTGAATATCTTAATTTTCTGTCTGGTTCATTGATAAAGCATATCTTTCCTCAATAGATAAACCAGACTTATGCAACCCAGTGGAGCAGCCCTGACATTATATGATTTAGAGTTACCATTTTAATTCTAGCCCAAGTAAAGAATTTTACAAGAGCAGGCTGGAGGGAAGGTTCAGAATGTAAAAGCACTTGCCACCAAGTCTGACAAACTGATCCCATGTGGTGGAAGGAAAGCACTGACTCCTGCAGGTTGTCCCCTGATATCCACATGCATTGTGTATGTGTGTATACATGCATACAAATAAATAAGTGTTAAAGGGGTAACACAATAACATCAGAAAATGAACTAAAACCTCACCTAGTATTAATAGTGAGGAGAGCTATGAATGTTGAAGTACTTTAAAAATCCACTATACATTTTAACACTAATGAGACTTTTTAAAAATATTTTATTGTTTTTATTTTATGTGTATGAGTGTATTGCCTGCATGTATGTGAGTGCACCCATGTTATGCAGTGCCATAGAGATCAGAAGAGGTCTGCAGATTCCCCTGGAACTGGAGTTAAAGATGGTTCGTAGCTGCCATGTGGGTGCTGGGAATTGAACCCAGGTCCTCTGCAAGAGCAGTCAGGGCTCTTAACTGCTGAGCCATCTCTCTAGCCCCCCCTTTTTTATTTTTTAAATGTTTACTTCATGTGTATGAGTGTAATGCCTGCCTGTATATAATTGTACCCATGTTGTATAATGCCCACAGAGACCAGAAAAGGGCATCAGATACCCTGGAACTGGAGTTACAGATAGTGGTTAGCTGGAATTTGAAACCAGGTCTTCTGTGAGTGCAGCCAGCGCTTTTAACTGCTGAGCCATCTAGCAGGAGACTTCTTTTGTTTCTAGTATATCAACTTGCTAAAATATGTAAACATTGAGTTTCAGTAAAACACTTAGAATTATAGTCGTTTACATGTATTCATTGTTTGAGACAGTGTCTCATGTAGTTGAGGCTGGCTGTGAACGTCTTATCTTCCTCCCGCCACCTTCCAAGTACTAGGATTATAGATGTGAGCCACAACACCTGGCTCTAAATCAGACTTTTATTTAAGATATTAAGTATTTCCATATTTGGAATTGATTTATTGTTAGTACTTTCATGTCTCTAGCTAAATGAGCAGTTAGTTGATAGACCTCTGGATGAGTGATTTCTTTTGGCAATCAGCTTCTCTCTGGAAGCTTATGTTTTTTTCTCCAATGTTTGACAAAGAAACTATCAGATGGATCTTCTCTATCCATTACATTAAAAATGAATCTCTGTTCCTGACCCACTCCACTTTCAAATCCTTGCTATCCTACTGGTGAATTCACATCGCTGTTCTCAGTAAGCAAAAGGTCTTTCGGTGTTGATTCTGATTTGTATCTTGGTGTTTTTGTGGCTAAATAACTTTTCCAACCAGGAGTGGTGGCACATACCTGCACTTGGGAGACTAAGGAAAGATTGTGAGTTTGAGGCCAGCCTGGACTACATAGCAAGTTTATCCTTCAGTAGACTTGGTCACATTATAATTTGCTTCTTATTGAGAAGTTTTTGGTCTTGCAGTAGATGGTCTTGACTCAAACTATAGCCCAAATATGGGTTTTCCCCTCTCTGCCAGTGCATGACATCGAGTCCCTTCTCTATCCCCCCAGACTAATATACCAGCTGCCAACTAGCTCTCCAGTTTGCCAGTGCCAGCAGTGATAGCAAAGGTAGGGAAAGAAGTTGTAACCCTTTAGCTGTATATGATCACAGAGACCATTGTCACTGTCTCCCAAGAAATTTAATTTCATTCACCCTTGGAAATATTCCTGGAGAAACATTTACACAGTAATATGTGCAGCACCACTTAAAATTGTTAATTGGAGATTGAATTACTTGTCAGCTTTTAAAAATGTAGTTCTCTCAGGTCAAGGAGGATGGTAGCAGCTCTGAGGAGATGAGCTATCACATTTCTTCCCCTCCGTCTTTTCCTCCCCCTCCCCCTTTCTTTCATTCTCCCTTCTTTCTTTTGTCCCTATTTTAACACATTTTTCATACTCCCACTTATTTTTTCTCATATTTCTTTCTGCCTTAGCCAAGCCTCCAAGCCTTTATCAATAACATCCTAGAGTGACTTTTTTTTTTTTTT
>NW_008329126.1:975187-980019 GCF_000622305.1 Nannospalax galili | reverse complement strand
GGTGTTTTTGAGACAGGATCTCCCTGTAGCCCCAGCTGTCCTGGAACGCACTATGTAGACCAGGCTGGCCTTGAACTCATAGAGATCCGCATGCCTCTGCCTCCCAAGTGCTGGGATTAAAGGCGCGTGCCACCACGCCCGCTTAGAGTGACTTTTATACTTGGAGTTGTGGATGATGTCCAGTGATGATGACTGCTCAGTAAATTTACCACACCCCCCCAAACCTCGCTGAATGGAAGTATCATAATGCGAGGAGGGTTGCAGCAAGGACTCAGCTTGTGCAGCCTGGTTCTTAGATGCAGGAGGAAATTTGTGCTTCCTGCTTCCTTAAATAGAAAGTGCCCTGACTTATCAAGGATTGTTAAAAAGGGAAGAAAGCTGCAAATTTCCTTTTTCATTTGATGATTGATATGTATCATTTTTTACATCTTAGCACATGATTGCAAATATTTACATATGAGTCTAAATGTCTCCAACGTAGTAGTATATCAGGACAAAAGCAATATTTTAAAAATTGAGCTAAGTTGCATCTGTGAAACTTGGAAATCTCAGTGCCTATGCTGACAAATATCCTGACAAGTAAATACTACACTCATTCAGTATTACATAGTGATTTCATTTGCACAGAATCTCACAATGCTCTGCCACTTCAGTCAAATGTCTGGGAGCACTGGGGAAAAGAAGAATGTGTTTATCTTGATCTCCAAAAAGGGATTTAAGGGTGAGAGCAGGCAGTATATTAGACTGTTTTCATTGCCTGTCAGCTGTGGTAAACCTGAGCTGTCTGAGTATCTCCAGATAAGCAGCGGCAGCAGCAGCAGCAGAGGCCTCAGCATGTATGTATGACTGCATTCATTTGTGCCTCTTAAGTATCTCAGCATTTCTAAATGTTTGATGGCATCTTTGGTGGAACCTTTAACAGTTACATCTCTGCTAATCACTGGCCTTCACATAGTGCCTTAATTCTTAGGACTGCCAGATGCAATGAATGGCACATTCAATGAGGCTTACGTTTATAGAGAGGCTAGTCAAGATCCTCCTTCCTCTCAGATTTAGCCCTTCTTCAGTTCAGCAAAGGACCCGAAGATGGTGCTGTTCTTAATATTTCATAGTTCTGCTTTGGTCACTTAGAGCTCAAGGGCAGCGGTGGCCTCAGGAGTGTCACCTCCTATTTGAATGGCTCTTGTGTTTAAATGTTGATGGATGCTTGTTAGGCAAATAAATCAAAAGTTTGTATCATACAATTAAAAAATGTGAGGGGAATAATTCAGGAATTAAAAATATTCCAAGCAACTTGAATAATATAAAATGCCCGTTCAAAAGCTCAAATGAGTAAGTAACAAATGAGCCTCACCTACTTGATGAAAATATGATGAGGGCTGTTGACCCGTGGCTTTCTCTCTAGGGTTGGAGGGTCAGCCTAGTAAGAGGAAAGGCATTGGTTCTCCATGTGTGCTTTTTATCTGCCTAGATGCCAGTTAGAAGAAGTGTGGCTGTCCTTACATGATCATTTCCAAAGTTAGGCAGAATGAATTTTATCCCTGCCCATAGGGCCCAGACTCTCCTTCCTTTGTTGGAGCTTTTGTTGTGAAGTATTCTAAAATCATTAAAACTACTGGAGTCAGCAGTGACCCCTATAAACCAGGAGCTAGTTTGTGGGCTCTCAACCTACTAGTGCATATTCCAAACCTAAAAGTTTAAAATGAATCAGGGGCCAGGCATGGTGATGCATACCTTTAGTCTCAGCATTGAGGAGGACGTGGATCTCTGTGAGATTGAGGCCTGGTCTACATAGCAGGTTACGGGCCAGCAGTGGCTAGAGGGAGAGAGACCCTGTTTTTTTAAAAAAAGGAGAAAAAAATGCTGCTATAACATGAACCAGGGGTACTGCTTTTTCCTGATAGAGTAACTGATTGTTGAGGGTTTTTGTAGTTAGTAGAGCAAGCTTCATTTCTATGTGTCCATCTCTACCCCATCCCTCTTTCCCAAGCTAATGTGGGTCAGAAAGGGTTCTTTGGATGCTCCATTAGTCGATCCTATGATTTTTCTTTCATTAATAAATGAATCTTCTCAGATGATAAACATTTGTTTAGGACAGAAATAATGTTCTTGGTTGTAGCAAGCCCTGGTTAGGTTTCTTTGGAAACTTGAGAACAAGAAATGCTGCTGCTGCTTTCCCAAAACAATGCCAGACCATCAGAACCTGAGTTTGAGCTTCTAAAGAGAAGACGTGCTAAGTCATTGACTCTTTCTCCTCCCAGGTTTGTCCCCTATTATGAAAATGCAGAGGTGGTCGGAGTGTAGCTTACTGGTAGACTGTGTGCTGGGTTTCAACACGTCTAGCACCCAAAATAACAAAACAAAACTAGGACAGAATGGGAAAGCAAAAAAATCTCTGTGGGAGCAGCCTGGTTCTGGATGCCCTCCTCCTCTGAAAAGAGGTGTGAAGACACCTGAGATGATGTCCTTGGACAGCTAAGCAGCCTTTGGTTGGCTTTAGGCCATTCAGTTGTTCGTTATTAGTTTTGGAAATGTTTAAGATTCTAATGGTTGGACATTATCAAGTACTAGAGATAGGACAGAAAATAGTGTTTCTGAACAGAAAATGCTCCTTCTGTAGGCAGCAGGGAGTATCTAGCATCAGACATAAATTGTGAATATCAGATACTCAGGGTCAGCACAGTGTCTCCTTTTTATTCCTTTTCCCCTTTCCAGTTTTATTTTAATAATTAAAAATACTGCTGATCACACTGAATGACTTCTAGCAGAGAAGCAGCCTGTCCCAGAAGGACCAGTTGTGGGCCATCGGGTTTATGACAACCATAAAACCAGAGCCAGATCGGAGCATGGACTCCCTGAGTGACAGACTTTCTGCCTCCACCAGGGTCCCCCATCAACTGACTGCTTTGGATATTTGTTTTGTTTTGTTGTTCTGTTGTTTCCTGGTGCATGTGCAAGTGTGCGTTTGTGCACACACTTAAAGATATAAATGAAAACAGGTATGTAATGCCCTCTGCCTGTTAGAAAGCCTAAAGCCATAAAAATAACAAACGGCATGTATTTGCTAGAATGTCAAAGTTATGAGTTTATTTTGTAATGATGTGCTCCTGCCTTCATGAGGTAAACTGGCCGTGGCGGAGGTGTTATTAGTAATATGGACTCAGTGGAGCAGAAAGCCGAGTGACCGAGAGATCAGTGTATCAGTCAGAGAGAGGGCAAATGGAAAGAGACAGCAGGAGAATGAGAAAAGAGTCACAGCACTTGGGCTGAGATTAAAGACAGACTGAGAGGAGGATGGCAGCCCACTGGTCAGATATAGTCTCCCTGTTCACAGGGTTCTTTCAAAGGAGCTGCATGTTGCTCAGCTTAGGGCTGCCTATAAAGGCTTGTTCTCTGTGCTTCCTTATCGAGGGAAGCAGTGACCTGGGAGCAATTTTGCTTTCCATATTCCTTTCAAAAAATTCTCATATGCCTTTCCTAGTTGAAGTTAAATGGAACCAAAGCCAGCAGGATCACAGTGAGGTTATTACTTTGGTCACCAACTTCCTCAGCCTTTGGAAGGTCTTGATATAGGGAGCAGACCAGCATGCAGGGGAACCTCTCCAGGCTCCTAACAAGAAAGGGCCAGTAGAAAATGTACAGGTATAGTTTGTTGGCCCTTAATTTGTTAGGTTCTCCCTAGAGACTGAAAATGAATGAAAGTTAGTAAGGAAGAAATTTTGTGTGGTTATTTTTTAAAGGAGGAGGAAAAAGGGAAAAGAAAAGAGAAAATACAGTAAGCACTCCACAACTGTTTAGAGCTCTCCAGGGCTACACTAGATGACTGGCAATTACTACACACTCAGCAGTTTGCAATACTCAGTGATCAGGCTGCCCGGCTTCCATCTGCTGGGTCAGAAAACCTCCCTCCCTGAAAGAAATTATTAACCAATCTTCAAGAAGAAAAGGAACCCTACAATTTCCAAGTTCAAGAATATTTCTTCTTCCTTTTTTATTTCTTTGAAGGAAACTTGTGGTTTCCAGTTCCAAGTGCCCTCCAGCCTAAGGTTAAATTCCTTCAGAGACACTGGGGGGAGACCTGATTCCTTTGAGTCTTTAGAGGGAAACAAGCTTGGGCAATAAATCAGTCCCACACCCAGCATACACAAAGAGGACTGGAGACTGCAGGGGTGTGTGTGTGTGTGTGTGTGTGCGCGCACATGTGCGTTTCCATAAGCTGCTTTAGGATCTTGCCAGCCTTAGGGGTGGGGTGGGGGTGGGGTGCAAATAGACCAGCTTTAAAAATCAAATATAAGGATAAAACTAATCCTTTAGAAAAATAAAGCACCCAAATCTCATTGGATTTGTTTAACATAGACTCATCACTAGAGAGTCTCAAAAGACGTCCATGTTATTTTGTATGCATGCATGTCCACGTAACAACTCTGCCAGATCTGTATATGAAGAGGGAGCTAGTGCCTCTGGGTCCCAACCTACCTACCACAACAATGTCAGCTCCGAGTTAAAGTATGCTGCACATGTCTGTGGCAGCTGGTAGAGAGTAGGGGGCTTGATAGTTTTTAAATTGCAATAATATATGTAATTGTTAAAGGTCTTTTTTGTTTCCTAAGTTTCCTTTCTTTTTTAAAAAATATGCCTTCAAAGGAGCTCCTTTTTTAAAAAATTTATTTATTTTATGTGTATGTGTGTATTGCTTGAATGTAGGTAAGTGCACCCGTGTCATGCAATGCCAGCGGAGGACAGAAGAGGCTGTCGGATCCCCTGGAACTGGAGTTACAGACAGTTGTTAGCTACCATGTGGGTGCTGGGATTCGAACCCGGGTTCGAATCTG
>NW_008329126.1:943366-974660 GCF_000622305.1 Nannospalax galili | reverse complement strand
ATCTTACCGAGCATAAGATCTTCTTAGGATTTTATTACCTAATTTTTTTTTGTCATTTTTATTTTATGTGTACGTGTGTATTGCTTGAATGTAGGTAAGTGCACCCGTGTCATGCAATGCCAGCGGAGGACAGAAGAGGCTGTCGGATCCCCTGGAACTGGAGTTACAGACAGTTGTTAGCTACCATGTGGGTGCTGGGATTCGAACCCGGGTTCGAATCTGTAAGAACGACCAGTGTTTTGAACTGCTGAGCCGTCTCTCCAGCCCCCTAACTTTTCTTTTTAAGGAAGAAAGTCCTAGCAGTTCCTTAAAACAACCCAAAGAAAATAAACTCTGTCTGGTGGGAAAAAGAATCTGTTTTAGTGAGAACTATGAAAGAAAATAAATTATTATATCTGTGGAGACAAATGTCTTTTCTCTTGTTGTTCATTGTCTAGGTCCTTGGCCGGGAAGTATACACCTCCAACAATCAGCTTGGGGGCATCCAGATCATGCACAACAATGGAGTTACTCATTGCACGGTCTGTGATGACTTTGAAGGGGTTTTCACTGTCTTGCACTGGCTGTCATATATGCCTAAGGTGAGCCCTTCCTACCCAACATCTCTGCCACAGTCTGTCGTCTATGTTAAAGGTGTCCTGTTTGAAGAATTTGAAGAATTTCTTATGAAATAGTTCTCTGAAAGCCATTGATTTCTTCCTTTTTCATTCTTGGTATTTATTTATTTATTTATTTATTTATTTATTTTGAGATAAGGTCTCTCTGTGGCTTCAGCTGGCCTGGAACTTGCTGTGTAGACTTGACTGGCCTCATGGAGATCTGCCTGCCTCTGCCTCCCAAGTGCTGGGATTAAAGGCATGAACAACCGTGGCCTGTAATTTCTCTTTTTCTTAAAGACATCTTTTACCTTCTATCTTCAAAATACCTCTGGATTTCATTAGGCCGCTTTCTGACATTTTCCAGCCACAGATAACTTTCATGGCCTACCTAGGTTCAGATCCCAAAACAGTGACTTCTTCCTTTTCATGAAGCTCCTCCCTGTACTAGCTCCTCTCAGGAGCTTCCCAAAAGGCAGGGGAACAATGAATCAAGAGTCAAAATGCACCACTTTGTGCTAGCTCCTAAATGAAAGTTGAGAGCTATGCATATTCTTGGGACTTGACACATAACTGAGATGTTTCTGCTTGTTGATTGGAACCCATTGATGTAATTTTGTAAGTGGGCCCTGCTGACTTTTGTCTGGAGTTGTTGCTGCTGAGTTGGAATATGAGACTAATGTTCACTGATTGATGTGCCCATTTTCTCCCAATCTTTCTTTAGAGCATGCATAGTTCAGTTCCTCTCCTGAATTCCAAGGATCCTATAGATAGAATCATCGAGTTTGTTCCCACAAAGGCCCCATATGATCCTCGGTGGATGCTGGCAGGCCGTCCTCATCCAAGTATGTATATGTTTAAAGACCTGGTGGCACCCTGGCTATCAAGCTCTTGTCTTTCAAATACTACCCAATTCTAGCACAAAAGCACATTACTAAGAAATCAGCCAAATACCTAGAAATAAGGGAAATGTAAAAAACAACTCTATATTTAAAAGGGTCAGAAATCCTTCACGAATGAATGAAAATGAATGAGCTTCATAAATTGATCTTTGAATCCAGTATAGTCACTAATTTATTTCTTCTGTTATTAAGGAACTTAGTAGGTTGAAAGGCTTTAAAGCCATTAAATATATGCCATAAAATCATGGTCTTTATAGGACTAGAATTTTTTTGAGGTGCTAGAGATCGAACCCAGAGCCTCATGCATGCTGGGTAAGCACTTTATCACTGAGCTACATCTCTAGCCAACGACCAGAATCTTTGTCCAACTAGAGGCAGTAAGTAAAGATTATTGAGCCAGGTATAGTGGTGCATACCTATAATCACAGGACTTGAGAGGCTGAAGCAAGAGAGTGACCACAAGTTTGAGACCAGCATGGGCTACTTAGTGAATTCAAGACCAACCTGAGATACATAGTGAAACCATGTCTCCAAAAAAGGTGGGGGAAACAGATTAATCAAGCCATCTTGGGAAATGTCTTGAGACCTTAAATGCAAAATACAACTATTCTCTTCTCAGCAAACTTGCTGAGTACCCATTCCCCACATGTCCTTATTATACTGGTAACATTTCAGTTGTGTTAGTATTAAGGATGCTTTATAAAATCATCTGTTTATGAAGAGATTGTCCAGAATGTTGAAATTCTATAAATATACAGAATGAGAGCAAGCCATACCCTTCAAATTTATTAATATAACTCTCTGTCTCTGGACTGGTTTTATCTAACTTAAAAGTAGTGGTGTGGTGTGGGGGGGGTACTGAAGAGATGGCTCAGCAGTTAAGAAGACTGGCTGCTCTTCTAGAGGACCCAGGTTCAATTCCCAGAGCCCATGTGGCACTTAACCATCAATGCCAGTTCCAGGGGATTCGACACCTCTCCTGGCTTCTGTAACTGCACATACAAGAGCACTTGTAGTAGGCAAAACATTCATACACATAAATTTTTTAAATTAATTAATTAAAAATAACAGAAAAAGGTCTAGAGAGATAGTCCTATCACTTGCAAGAGGACCCGAGTTCAGTTACTAGAACCCTCATTTTAAGAAGCTGGCCATGGTAGCATGTGCTTATAATCCCAGCCCTGGGGAGACGAAGACAGGTGGATAACTGGGGCTTGCTGGCCATCCAGCCTAGCCTACTTGGTAAATTCTAGGCCAGTGACAGACCTTCTCTCTCTCTTTATCCCCCTACTGGTTCTCTCTCTCTCTCTCTCTCTCTCTCTCTCTCTCTCTCTCTCTCTCTCTCATACATACACACACCAACTCTCTCTCTCATACACATATACACACAGTAGACAGCACCTGAAGAATGGTACCTAAGATTGTCCTCTGCCCTCCAGATGCGTACATACACATACCCAAAGATACACACACACACAGTAGATAGTACCTGAAGAACGGTACCTGAGGTTGTCCTCTGCTCTCCATTAGATATGCATGTACATGCACGCACATACACAATTCACACACACATACACAAATAGCAGAAAAAAAATGGGTGTTTTTGTGTAAACTAAGTTTACATTTGTCAGTACATTTGGCTATTGTAGAAAACTCCTTTTGTAAAGCCCCAAGTTGCCTGCTATTTAGTGTAGTTTAATTTTGTTGGGATAAAGTCTCATTTTGTAACCCAGGTTCACCTGGAACTTGCTGTGTAGCCCAGATTGGTTTTGAACTTCCAGAACTTTTGCCTCAGCCTGCCAAGTGCTGAGATGACAGGCATGAACAACCATACTTGATACTTGAAACTTTAAAAAATTTTTTTAGTGTTTGTATGAGTGTTGTGTTTTCATGTATGTAAGCCCTGCAGAGGCCAGAAGAAGGTGTTGGGTCCCTTAGAACAGGAGTTATGAATGATTGTTAGCCATCAATCATGTTGGCACTGGGAACTGAACCTGGGTCCTCTACCACTGAGCATCTTTCCAGCCCCACCTACTACATTTTTTAATCTACCTTTTCTAGTTGTGTGAGGAAGTGTTTGCTCTCTCTTATGTAAAAGCTATACATAGAAGAATGGATTACAGAAGGTATTTTGTTAAATTTGAGTCATTGTGGGTACCCTCTCAACCTGAGTGTGATGTAAAGCACTTCCAAATACATATCTTATTTGACCTTACTACCTTCAGAGATTAAAAAAAAAAAAAAAGAGCACCGTTTTATAAGCTCAGAGAATTTGATTTGTATAAGATCACTTAGCTATTGGAGCTGATGCTTCATCTTGATACTTAACTGTAGATGTTCTAGAAAAATCAGGAGAACTCTGTTGGTTTTAATTTATAATTATACTTGTTGTCTTCTATGCCTTTGCTTAATAAAATCCATTTTTCTTACAATGCCGAAAAATTACCATAGTTATCTTCTCTTTGTCTCTTATTTTTTTTTTTGATGATTATGTTGGAAACTATAAACCTAACATAGTAATCAGCCTTAAAATCCAGGAATTTTCTGTAAATGAAGCAGGTCTCCTCTAAAATTCAGAACAAAGCTCTGTGAGTGTTCTACAAATTATTGGAAAGCATCTTAGCATCTTCTGAGTTCTACATTTGAATTAAGAGTGATCTGTCTTTGGGGACTGTGAAGTCCAACTAGAATAGCCAGTGACTCCCTCTTCCCTAGTCAGCATATATAAGGCAGGCGGGAGTAGGGAATTGTTGCTGTTGTTTTTGTGGTACTAGAGATTGAACCTAGGGCATCGTGCATACTGGGGAAGTATCCTACCACCAAACTATACTTCTAGCCCCCCAGGGCTTTGAAACAAACATTCCCATTTTGAAATTAATTCTATAGCTCTAAATCACTGTAATCACCAGGCTTAGTGGCACATGCCTTTCTTTAATCCTAGCACTGGGGTGGCAGAAGCAGGCAGATGTCAAGGCCAGCCTGGTCTACATTGTGACTGCCAGGCCAACTGGGGCTACAGGGAAGACTCTGTATCCAAAAGGGGGTGGGGGGGTGATTGGAGAAGTGGCTCAACAGTTAAGAGCACTGGCTGCTCTTGCAGAGGGCCCAGCACCCACATGGCAGCTAACAACTATCTGTAACTCCAGTTCTAGGGGATCTGACAACCCTGTTCTGGCCTCTGCAGGCACTGCACACATGGGTGCACTTACATGCAGGTAGAACACTCATAGGCATAAAATAAAATTTTTTAAAAACAAAATCAAATTTTTAAAAATTTGGCACTAGTTACCAAATTTTTTTTTAATTTAAAAAGAAAAATTAGCCCAAATCATTATAATCAAAGTAAAAATCATAAAATGATCTAGGCATATAAAGTTAAAGTTATCAATATCCAGCCAGGGGTGGTGGTGCACACCTTTAATCCCAGCACTTGGGAGGCAGAGGCAGGTGAACCTCTGTGAGTTCAAGGCCAGCCTGGTCTACATAGTGAGTTCCAGGACAGCTGGGACTACAGGGAGATCCTGTCTCAAAAATACCAAAAAAAAAGAAAAAAAGAAAAAAATGTTATCAATATCCCTGTGAAACTAGAAATTTTGCTTAGAACTTTCATCAAAATTTGAATCATTTGCCAGGCATGCCTGTACCACTGAGGCCGAGGCAGGAGGATCACAAGTTCAAGGTTAGCTGGGCACTATATCAAGATTTTGACTTAAAAGGCAAAACAGAAGTATGTATATAAGTGGGGATTATCCTGGTCATTATTAGTAAGAACCAAAGAATAAAGTGAAATTTGTGATGAACTGTTTTCTGGTGTTTGGGATAATATTTTTTTCATCGACTTCCTAGTAATTCATCCTGCTGTCTATGTGTGCTAACATTCGCTCCCAAATCGAGTGACTTCAGATTTTAATTTAGTGGAAGCGTTAAAGAAAGCAGATGATTCCCTATGATAAGTTAAAGCAGATATCTTCTAGGTGAAAAGTTAAAGTCATTTATTAGAGGAGATAGTGCCATGATATTCTTCAAACTGACGCCCAACACGAGACCAGAATCTAAACGATCAGCTTCAGGCTCACGATAGAGAGATAATTTTGAAATGGATGATCACATTTTACACTGGGGCCATAGAGGCAAGGAATGTAGAACACAGTAATTACAAGTTTAGTCTTGATAAAACACTCTCTCCATCCTGTTTAAGTCAGCAGAGGTTAGCTTGCTTGGACCTCTACTTTTAATTGGTTTTAGACTTGGGGTTTAGGGGGTGGAGGAGCATGTTCAAATTAGAAGAATCACTGAGAAACTGTGAGCTGAGAGGGCAAACAAGGAAACGGCTATTTACAGAAGCTTTTATGGGTAGTGATCAAACATTCATACCAGCAAAACAAGGTTTTTGTCTTAAACTAAGATAATGAAAGTTACATGCCTTGCCATCATAGGAAACTCTATGAGAAAGGGAAGTTAATGGTATTAAGTGTATCTTTTCTTTAAGTGTGTATCTTAACCATTTTTATTCGATCAAGGATGTGTTATAGTCTTGGTCCTTTCTTGTAGAGAGATAACACTTTGTCAGCCATAAATAAAGTGGATCTATGTTCTTTCTTTTCTGGCAGAGAAACTAAATCCCTTATTTTCCTTCTAAATTTGGGTCTTCATCTGATCATTAATATTTACTGTTCAGCTGCATTCATCTTTCCATTAAAAAAAATCAGTAGAATCAAACAAAATTGTAAGGCAAGTTTTAAAATAGAAATAGACCTTAAAAAAAAATCTTTAATAACTTGGCTGCCTTTCAACAAATGTTTGTAGTGTCTTGAAAAAAAGCCAAGTTATTTATTTAAACGCATGCAAACTCTGCTAGCTGAACCCCATCGTTTAACAATAAATGATGCTTTTGCTGATAAATGATTCTCTTTATGTAGCCTAGCAAATGTAATGGGGGGTGATGTTTGAAAGCAGATGAACATTCAGTTGCTTTGTGCTTACATCTATTATAGTATGATTAAAAAACAAGCTCCTCAATTAAACCTCCAAGTCCCACCTTAAATCCATCAGTCCAATTCACTGTCAATAAATTGTCTACCTTTATTCTTTTGTCTTTGTTTTTGTTTTTCCTTTTCTTTTTTCCTTTGATAGCCCAAAAAGGCCAATGGTTGAGTGGATTTTTTGACTATGGATCTTTCTCGGAGATTATGCAGCCCTGGGCACAGACAGTGGTGGTTGGTAGAGCCAGGTAAGAGCACTTTTGTTTTAGAAGCTCTTTTTATTCCCAAGTAAATGTAATAAAGAGTCATAGCTATATAGATTATTATGTAGATCATTAGCAATAAAGCTCTTTGTCTAAACTTAGTGTTAGATGTTTGCCATAACCAAGGTAGCCTACTGGTTCTCAGTAGTCATTTAGAGTATCATTCCAATCCAGAACCTGAATTTGACCATCTTTCGTTTTTAATGCTTTGGGAACTACAAAGCCCAGCTACAATAGCCATCACCAGTTACTTCCCCTTGCCCCAAGACTACTTTTCTTCAGGAACAGATACCATATGGTTCTCCATGTACCCTGAGAGGAATTTCTTCCTGGCATTATGATTACTGAAGTGTCTTAGAATATTTTATTGTAATGGGTTAGAGCCAGATTTGAATTACCAAAAAAAAATTGTTTTCTACCTGAAAAAGCTGAAGTAGGCTTCTGAGATTCCCATATTCTTCAAGTGGGAAATTGAAGTTCCTATTAGATTTTAATGCTCACTCTAAGAAGTGCTTCACTCTACAGCAAGCTCTGTGCAAAATAATCTGCCATGCTCACTATAACGAGCCCCTGCCAAGCCTGATCTTAATCTAGGTCTGTGCTGTAGAGAATGCTGCCTGAGAGATCCACATCAGGGGCTCACCTTCCTCCAGGGGGCAATCAGTTTTTCTTATCTTGATGAGAAGAGGCACCTGCTGAAGATTCTCCAACATACCACATTGGCTTGAGATTTAGATTCTAGCCTTGAAAATAATTCTAGGCTTTGTGGTTCTCTCAGTGTAGCAGGTCAGCACACCTCATGTAGCCAGTGACAAGGAGCCATCAGATGGCAAATCCCATAGATGGTGTCTTCTGTGACACTGAATAGGAATCAGGCCTAGAGTCATCTGAGACAGAAACTCAGAAACTAGCTATTCATTTTCTTTCAAGTGTCAGGTCTTTTGCCTTACCCCAAGCTTCTGGATCCCTATGAGAATTATTTTGTGTTGGTAAAATTGCTGCTAAGGAGGTAGAAGTGGGGCATACATTAGAACTAGAGCCCTCCCTCCCAGAACCTATCGGCTAGTTACACGGGCCTCATGTTATGCTGGAACCGGCCTGTTTGAGTTTGTTTAATGTCTGTTTTGCTTCACTTTTCCTGAACACAAAATATAACAGACTTTATGCCTTCCAAAGCCAAACTTTTGTTAAGATCTTTAAGCTGTTCCTATGGGATATGAGAGAACACTGCTTTATACTTAAGATTAGAAGAATAGGGATTAGTCCACAACCAGTATTAGTCCAGCCAGGCTTTGCTTTGCTCTGCCATTGTTTATCCTAACACTCACTGACTTCTTCCTTTCTTTCTATCTGATGAGTTCTGGGCTTCTTACTCCAAGCACATACACATGCTCACTAGTATATAAAACACAAATGGAGCTAGCTTCTTTCAAAAGCAGTGGCATTTCAGAAATAAATATAAATGTATTCTTCTGGGATTGTTACTGTAAGTGCTGCCAAAACTCATCTTTGGTATGTATGTTTGGAATATGTGTGCTATTGGCTGTAAATTGTCTTTTATTATTCCATGGCACCTTGTCCAGGGACACACTATAAAACAAGATGTAGCATCTTCATGTGCTAGCCTGATAAAATTTATATGAAGTATAATAGAAAACAGAAGTTGTTCTGAGCTGTTTTCAAGTTCAATAAATAACTGTAATACTCGGATAAAGATGTTCTTTATTAGGTCACATGGGCCCTAATATATAAGTTATAAGTTACCGATTTAGGGTGGCTTTTGCAATTACAAGTTTCCAGTTGGATTGTTAATCATTGTGAACAGAAATATTTCTAAACCCTCCTGTGTACCTTCTGCTCATTGTCTGGTTGTCTAGAGGGCTGTTGATTCTGATTCAATGCAGGCAAGTGACAAGGGGGTACTGGGTGGTCTCCACTCAGCCCCAGTTAGGTCTCTTGTGGTGAAAAGAATCCATTTCCAGTAGCCAATGTAGCAGCCAAAGACCATCCTTCATGGAAAAGTTTGTTACAGGGATGTCGTAGAGAATAAGAGACTATAACACAGCCCAGCCCCAGCCCAGAGGAATGCCACTGAGAGAATGAAGGCTGAATCACATCTTCCCAAATACCAACTCACCCTATATTTTGCATCTCCCTCTTGGTTCCTCTTCCTTCTCTTCATCTCTGATTTGTTCTAGGAAATCTTTATGAGGACCAATTTAGGAAAATATTCTAAAGTATAGATGCAGAAGCTTCAAGCTCCTGAAAAGTTTTTTAAATTAACATAGCTTTGAAATTAAAGATATTTCTGATAATAGGTTTCACCAAGACTACTAAAAGCTATTCTTGTCTCATTGTTCCTTTACAGTGAACATGTGCCAAGGGCTTTTTAACCACTTGCCTACTCTTGGCACATTTTTTTTCTTCATCCTCATGACATGCCTATACATTCCCCATCCACAAGCCTACTGTACTCTTCAAACCTCATCTTAGGGGGCTGGAGAGATGGCTCAGCAGTTAAGAACACTGGCCGTTCTTGCAGAAGACCCAGGTTCAAATCCTAGCACCCACATGGCAGCTAACAACTGTCCCTAACTCCAGTTCCAGGGCATCTGACGGCCTCTTCTGTCCTCTGTGGGCATTGCGCGACATGGGTGCACTTACCTATACACAGGCAATATACACATACACATAAAATAATAAATTAAAAAAAATTTTTTTAATCTCATCTTAGAACCACATTATTGATATCCCACAGAAAACCACAGCTCTATTTCTATAAAACTAACTCTCATGAAAAATAACTGTCCTTCAGGCATCTACTGCCTTTTAGACCATTTCCTACCGTCTTCATCAAGAGACAATTGACAGAAAACTGAGAATTTCATTTGACAACCACAGAAGTAGTTGCGTGGTGGCACACACTTTTAGTCCCAGCACTCGGGAGGCAGAGGCAGATGGATCTCTGTGAGTTCAAGGCCAGCCTGGTCTATAGTGAATTCCAGGACAGCTGGGGCTACAGGGAGACCTGTCTCAAAAAGACCAAATTAAATAAATAAATACATACATACATACATACATACATACATACATACATACATACATACATAAATGTATGTTTAAAAAAAATATAGAGGCTTCCTTAGTACAATTCTGCTTGAATTTATCCTGATGCAGCATTTTAGAATATGAATGATTGTGAGAGTGGTTTTCCATCATATTTACAAAGTAAATACCAAACCCATAAAGTCTCATATTTAACCCCAGGAAGTCAGTCTTCCCTGCTGTTGTTTGCTTCTGGTTTTTTCCCCCAGTTTTTGTATAGGAATGAAAAACAAATGCCTAGTTATAATCTTGATGTGCATTGTGCTATTCATCTAATTTTTTATCAGGTTAGGAGGAATACCTGTGGGAGTAGTTGCCGTAGAAACCCGAACTGTAGAACTCAGTATCCCAGCTGATCCTGCAAACCTGGATTCTGAAGCCAAGGTAGGTCACCTAAAGTACACTGTGCATATGCTTGGAGTGTCTTTGTGTCTGGAGTTCCTCTTCTGCAGTGTCTGCAGATCCATTGGGAATATTGCAAAACACCAGATTTTAGGGGAACGGTAGCAGCAGCCTTGAGTGGTTACAGACTGTTGTGTGATCACTTTCAAGATGACTCTTGATAAACTGCAAGCAGAGTTCCTCGAAAAAAAATTTTTTTTTTGTCTTTTTGAAGCAGGATCTCCCTGTAGCCCCAGCTGTCCTGGAACTCACTATGTAGACCAGGCTGGCCTTGAACTCACAGAGATCCTCCTGCCTCTGCCTCCCAAGTGCTGAGACTACAGGCATGCGCCACCACACCCGGCTGCTCCTAGAAAAAAAATTTTTTTTTAAATTAAATTAAATTACAGTGGTCTTGGTGATGCTAGAAAGCAGTCTCGTTTTGTTGGGGAAGTGAGCTTACAAAGGCATCTCTGCCCCAGATTCTGTGAGCAGACATGGAAGAGCTACAACTAGAAGTGACAATGCAGTCTTGCTTAGGGCTAGATGTGAACACTGTAGACCGTCTCTTTTTAAAAATGGATTATGTTTGTATATTTTGTCACCATCTTGAAAGTGAGGCTTTGGGGAGAGCAGCTGTAAGGAGTTCACTCAGTAGTGTCACGTCAAGTATCTGGTGATTATCCACAATACCAGCACAGCAGAGAGGTGAAAGGACTTGGAGACTGCACTATTGACTTGCTTCTAAGAGTAGTATAGGCTTAGGGGAAACCTTAATTGGTAAAATGTTTGCCATACAAGCATGAGGACCTGAGTTTGAGTTCCCGAGAACCCACATTTTAAAAAAGAGAAAGCTGGATATGCTGGTACATGCTTATAATCCCATTACTGGGGATACAGAGACCAACAGATCCCTGGGGTTGTTGGCCAGCCTGCCTAGCCTATTTGTGTGAACTCCAGGTCAGTAAAGGGCCCTGTCTCCAAAAAAAGCAAGGTGGGTAGCACCTAACAGTGACACCCAAGATTGACTTCTGACATTTGTATGAATGCACACCTTTCCTACTCCCCAAAACATACACGTAAAGAAAAAGAGAGTGTTTTAATTGAGTTGCCTTTGAAAAGCCTCAACAAGCGTTTCTAAGACTGCCTTAGAAGCAATTAGACTTCTCCTTTTGTCTAAGGAGTACTAGTATAATCAGGACCCAAAAGAAGAGTACTTAAGGCCAAAGATCCAGGATCCTTTCTTTTTTTTTTTTTTTTTTTTTTTTTTTTTTTTTTTTCCCTTCACTTCAAGATGATCCTCTTGAATAACTGTTTACTTGGTTTGAGTTTACTGTTTTTGATAAATAACAGTTTGTTCAGTTTGGAGAGATTCTCCTTCAGACTACGTTGCTAATTTCTTCTTTGACTTTCCTCAACAGATAATCCAGCAGGCTGGTCAGGTTTGGTTCCCAGACTCTGCATTTAAGACCTATCAAGCTATCAAGGACTTCAACCGTGAAGGGCTACCTCTAATGGTCTTTGCTAACTGGAGAGGCTTCTCTGGTGGGATGAAAGGTGATAACAGACTGGGGAGATAGCAACTAGTCTGGTGTTGGCTGGAGGGGCATCTGTGACCACTGAGTAGGAGCTGGGAGGGAGAGATAGAAGGTGGGTGGGATGGTAGAGTATAAGTAATGAAGACCCTGTAGGTATCCTGACAGTTCATTATCCTAGGGTTTTGGGGGATTTTGTTACCTCTGAAATATATTCTAGGTTGACAGTTCTAATGTAAACATATATATTTTATAATGAAACAAAAATTACAGAATATTCTAGTGTTGTCTAGGTGGGTTACTATTGTAGATTTGGCTCTCATAGGCAAATGTCAGACAATCCTGACAGTTCTTGGAAATATTACTGTACTTCTCTGCCCATCTTTTTGGAGTCTGATCTTCATTCACATTACTCTCTAACATTCTCTGGTAACTAAGATATATTCTGAAATTAGCAATAACTGGAAGAAAATGAACAGATTCTATACCAGAGGCTGTCCATGTGGCAATTTGTGATGCATTTTATTATCTGCCAACAGTCCTGGACCTGTGGCTCTACCAGGTTAGACCATTATAAAGACTCTACTCCATGTTAATGGGAATTTCTTAGTGATTAGCAGTCCGTGTCACTATTAACTAAGAATCCTCCATAAATAGAGCCACTGTGGACAGTCCAAAGAGAACCAAAAGCAACACTGCCCCCTCATGTAACAACCAACACACAGTTGTACAGATGAAAGTCTGACCTGGCGGCTGTGGTGTATGTTGATGGGTACAATCCTCATTCACCTAAGGATTCTGAGATAGTAGAGAGGTTAAGGGAACAAAAGGAGGGAGGTGATATGCTGGAGTGATTTGAGATTGCTAAGGACATAGAAGATGTGAAATAATGAACTTCCATAGGGAACCTGTATTAAGCTTAGAGCAGGAGCATTTGGGCCTGGGGGATGCTACTCTTTTATAGATTATTAGCCATGTGTGAGAGGTATTCACAAGTTTTGCCAGTGATTTTTCCTTGCCTGGTTAGGAAGAGCTCTGTTTAACTAGATAAGCACCTTTAGTCACTGAGCCATCTCGTCAGCCCCTTACATACTTTTGTGAACTATGAAAGTGAATTATCTGTGGAAATACTGTAAAAAAAAAAAAAATGAGAGTGTAGGTTAATCAAGTCAATACTGCACATTTTCACTGAGTTCCTATGTGCAAAGAGCTTCATTAATCACCTCAGAGGAAACAAAGATAAGTCAGAAACAGACATTGCCTCAAGGAGTCAAGTAAAATGTCTCAGGTGGAATGATAAAGCCATAACATACAAGCAGAATACCAAAAGAAGATGCAGGGGTTCAAAAGATGATACCACATTGAAGCTGGGGTTGAGAGGAAAGTTAGCACTCCTTTCATTTATATACATGAGATTCAGTTAGCATTAGCTCCCACTTGATCTCCAGTTCCCTTGCTGTATGTGTTAGGCTGGGATCTAAGTGAATTCACTGCTGTTGCTCCTTAGTGACTTCTCTGCAGGGCATGAATGTGCTCTTCCTGACACACTTGAGAGGGAATCAGCCTGGCTTTCCTGTCTTACCTAGAGTTCAGGGTTCAAAGGTCAGAGAGGTTCCACTTCTAAAAGCCTCAATTCTGCCTGTTTTGGCTCAGTCCCATATTGACTACTAAGCTCTGTTAACGTTAAGAACAAAATTAAGATTTACTGAAGCTAGGGCTGGTGTTACATATCAATAATTCCAGCACTTGGGAGGCTGAAGCAGGAGGATTGATGTGAGCGTGAGGCCAGCCTAAGCTGCATAGCAAGACTGAGTCTCAAAGGGGCACATGGGGGGGGGAGTGGGGGGATAAGGGGTGAAACGGTAGGTATGGGTGTTAATAAAGCTTTTCACCAGAAACTGTATCAACCACTTCCCACTTAACTGTCTTATATAAACACCTATAAGGAGTAAGTTAAATTATTGCCTACATTTTATGTGAATTGAGGCTTTGGGTAAGAAAATATCTTTAAATAATTTGACTTTAAAAAATGACAGCAGGGCTGGAGAGAGGGCTCAGCAGTTAAGCGCACTGGATGTTCTTGCAAAGGACCCAGGTTTGGTTCCCAACACCCACAAGGCAAGTAATAACCATCCCTAACTCCAGTTCCAGAGGATCCAATGTCCTCTTCTGACCTCTACAGGCATTGCATGACATGGGTGCACAGGTGTAAACACATGTAGGCAATACATTCATATACATAAAATAAAAATAAATATTTGTAATGATAGAATTGAGGGAGGGATATAGATTCATCTGTCTTTCTTTAAAAAATTTTTATTTTAACATGTATGTGTGTGTGTGTGTGTGTGTGTGTGTGTGTGTGTGTACCATAGGGTAGTTGTGGAGTCGGTGCTCTCCTTCTACTAGGGATTGAACTGAGGTCAATAGGTTTGTACCCCAAGTACCTTCAGCTGCTGAGCCATCTTGCCAGCCCCCATCTGCCTCTCTAGAGCACAGTTGGCTGATTGGAGAGTAAGATCAGAACTGATCAACTTGGAACATCCCTGGGTGTTCTGAGAAAGTTATCATTTACCTATTTCCTCCACCTTTGGAAATGTCCTTGGTTATTCTAGAAAGAAATAACTATAGTTCAGAAAAAAAACTTCTTTTTTTTTTTGGAGCTGAATGTCATAACAAATTCAAAACTAGCCTGATCTATGTAGTGAGAACTTGTTGCAAAAATAAGTTTTTTTTAAATTGTGGTAAGATATGCATAATACTTATTTGAACAATGTCTAAGTAGTCAATTCACTGGCATTGAATATATTCACAGTGTTGTGTAACAATATTATCTATAGCCCATACTTTATCATTCCCAACTTAAATTCTGTACTCATTAAATAATAACTACTGTTTCTTCTTTCCTGTCCCTATACAGAATTTAGTTACTGGCCTAATATAGTCCAGAGCAAAGTTCTGTCTTCTGAATTTTGGTATTGATGCATCATCCATTTGCACATCACAGACACATAGGCAATAGTGAAGATGGAGAGCTATGTGAGAGTAGGAGGGGAAGAACAGTGTCCATATTTACATAGGGTCAGGGGTTTCCTGCATATTATCTCATGTAAAGGGACCTAAACTGAGAGCCTCTTGTCATTCTTCACATCCCTTAGGGAGATGTTTGCAGTTTTGGTTTCAATACTGGCTAGGGGATTATGCAGGGAGGGAAAATAAACAATTATGCCATCCCTCAGTGCACACAAACACACAGCCAGGAGCCGACTGCACTGTGGGTAAAATGACTCCAAAATTGTGTGTAATGAGTAGGAAAAGATTAGAGACAGCTCTTGCTATGCTGAAAATTGACATTAGTGGAGGGAAAAAAAAACTCTTTACTAGTCGGCCTAGGAGGTCTAATTCGAGCAGTAAAAAATATAAATAAATAAATGAAAGCTTGTCAAGATGGTATTGGTGCTTTTTTCCCAACGAGTTCTATCTGGCCGGAAGGCTATTCAGCATAATGCAAAATTAAATTATAAAAACTGGCTGAATATTTAGATGGAAGAGCCATTTGGAAGCAGTTTATTTAGACGAACCGGCAATGACCCACAACAGGGAGACATCAAGCGTGAAATTTACTAGAAATTAGCACCAGGGTCCCAGCCTCAGCGTGAATAGTTTGATAGGATGCAAATCCCAGTATATTAAGCCGCCTCACTGCTGGTGCTACAGGGTCACTCTCAGCTGGTTTTTCATGTTATACTTATTATTTTTTCCTAGGACAGGTTATAAATAACAATAAAAAAACCACATTTATTGAAAACTTTTAACTGGAATGAAAAGTCTATTTTAAAGTCTCTGATTACTTGGATAGTGAAATACAGTGTCCACTGGCCATAATGAACTCATGAGAGCCATTACATATATGTAGCTTGTGTTGGCCTAATGTTTAACTTGGCTCCTAACATAATCTTGCTTAAGCCAATAAGATCTATTCTAGTTTTGAGAGTGTGGAGCACTGTGGAAACACGTCCACATCCTGTTCCCTTGTTTGGTACACGTGGCTGCCATGGCTTATTCATGACATGAATAAGCCATGGCTTATTATAACAATGAAGGCCCTTGGCAGGGTTGGTACTAAGAGCATGATTCAAAGGCTATGTGTAATCACCATTTTCATGCAGATGTATTTTAACCAGAATACTAGAAAACTCCTGCCTCTTCAGTGAAGAACCTGTCAACTATTTTCCATCTCTAATCCAGTTGCAGTTCTTAGGGGTGGGTAACTGATAAGCATATGTATGTCTTTAAATTTCCCTCTATTTGGGCTGGAGAGGTAGCTCAGCAGTTAAGAGCACTGGCTGGTCTTGCAGGGGACCCAGGTTCGGTTCCCAACACCTACTGGTGGCTAACAACTGTCAGTAACTCCAGTTCCAGGGGAATCCAATGCCCTCTTCTGACCTTGCATGGCACAGGTACACTTACACACATGTAGGCAATACACTCATACCCATGAAATAAAAATAATAAATACTCTTTAAAATTTCCCTATATTGATTCTAGCACAAACCTTCCAAGATCCCCTGCTACTCTTAGCTATGGTTTTACTCTGTTTCTTAAATATGAAGGGCTTTCAGACAATTGTATGTCAGATTATTATTTCAAAATACTTGGTTTAGGGGAGCTTGCAATTTAGTATTAATTAGCATATTGATTGTAGAGTTTGCTTTGTGTTTGTATTTTAATAGCCTGTTTTAGGGATGCTTTGATGGTTGCATTGTTGGTCTGTTGGTGTTCCAGGGTAGATGGGGTTGTTATTTCAGTCCCAAGCACAGCAGTTTTAATGCAGCCTTGCAGTTTTAGGCCTTAACGATATTTGTTTGACAGCCAGAACCATGCCCTTCATATAACTGCTAGTGTGATCAGTACAGTTTCTGACATCTCTGAACAAAATTCCTCTCAACCTCACGCTCTGTTTTCTAGCAAAAAGAATGAGTAAAACAAGGTAGTAGGATGTGGACTTTAGAGCAAAAATGTCTAAGTGTGAAGCTGAGCATGGTAATGCATGCTTTAATCCCAGCAATCAGGACACTGAGGCAGGAAGATCATAAGTTTGAGGCCAACTTGGATTATATAGTAAGAACCTAGCTGAAAAAAAAAAAAACAACAAAGTACTGCATTTGAGTGTCATCTCTGCCATATACTCTTATTTAACTAAGCTCCCATTACTTACCTGTAACTTGAATATATGGAGACGATGATGGATTGATGATGGGCATTTGTACATGTGCATGCATGAGTGTGTGTGTGTACAGTCATGATCACTGATATACAGTAAACTACCAGGATAATATAAAAGAAGAGCCCAAGTCCTTTCCACAAAAATGGAAAATGTGTGCATACTCAACTTCATTCAAAAATATTTTCATAGAACAAGAAATCAAGTGGTATTTTTTTTAATTAAATGAATGAAAATATAAGTAAAGCCTTGCCCTTTGGAGAATTAGATCTGTTAACCATAGGTAGTACAGAGGTAGTTTTTTTGTTTTTTTTTTTTGTTTTCTGAGGTAGGGTCTCACCATGTAGCCCCAGCTGGCCTGGAATTTGCTAAGTAGACTGTCCTAGACTGGCCTCCACATATCTCACCTGCCTCTGCCTCTCCAGTGCTGGGATTAATGGCATACATCACCATGCCTAGACAGAGATAGATTTTGTTATAAATATATATTTAACAAAAAATGAAGAAAGACCGTGGAAACTATGTCTTTGTCTATAACTTAATCTTTCCTTTTCAAGCAGCATACTAACGTCTGTTGTTCCATTTTCACCTTTACGCCTTCCCTTTCTTCTCTATGCATGGCATCACTGAGGGCCACTCCTTTCTACTACTTGTTCTCAAACTCTACTCTTGGCAGCACTGAAAACTGTGCTGCTAATTATACAATTATTTTATTATGTAGCACTGGTTGAAATATCCACTAAAGAATTAATTTAGTTAAAATAATTTGAACTGAGCAATTATTTTCATAACCACAGAATTAGTGTAAAACACTTAAAGTCCTTTATTTCCTGCTCTTCATACAGCAGGGTAATTAGCAGTAAATTTTTTTGGTCTTTGCTTTCTACCCAAAGGAATAAATGTCTTTGTTCTGATCATATATACAGAGTGTGACCATGCACACTGCACATAGAATAGGAAATGTTTCCTGGGGCAACTTGGAATTTCTGAAGTCTTCATAGATAATCCAGGTTGGAACAATGGACAAAGGCATGTGCCTTGCAATGAACCGTGTTCACTGATGGTCTGAATATAGAGCCATTTTTACTCTGGAGAAGGTGGCAGTTTAATTTGCCAGGAACTACAATGAAAGCAATTTCTATTTGGTTTGCTCTTAACTTCTTGAAAAATGCTTCTTTGCCTTAGATTTCCAGAATTGATTTATTCCAAACTGAGATCTTTTCTTTGATAAGAAAGTTTGAACTCAGTTGAACCTGTTATTTGTTGTTTAGAAAGGATCCATTGTGGTTCCACCAAAGTACTCATTAAACTTTGGGAACCATAAACCTAAAACTTTAACGACGTTTAGATTCTAAGCAGCTGGGAAAGGGGAAGAAACCCATTAAAAGTTGGAAAATAAATAGCTGATCCAGTTATCTAAGGACTTGTTTATTTAAGGACCAAAGATCTTTTCCTTCAAGCTAATCCTGGCCTTTGGGAAGATTGTAACATTTACCATAACAGAATGAGATGTGGCTCATCTCTTCATTTGGCTAAGTCAAATTTCATATGTGAATGTGTGTATATGTAATGTAAGTGTGTATATATGTGTGTTCTTCTTATTGATATCCTCTAAAAATACAACTTCAGTAATCTTTCTTGTATTCTTTTAAAAGTATATATTCTCGTTCACTCATTCACTACCTACTTTTTCTCAAGTACTGAGCAGGCCAATGGGTATACAAAGATGAAAATTCCACTTTTTAATCTTTTTTTTTTTACAATTTATTTTTATCTGTATGAGTATATTCTTGCACGTATGTAAGTGCACCTGTGTCGTACAATGCCCTTGGAGGTCAGAAGAATGGTGTTGGATCCCCTGAAACCTGAATTGTGGATGGTTGTTAGCTGCCTTGTTGGTGCTGAGAACCAAGCCCAGGTCCTCTGCAGGAACAGCCAGTGCTCTTAACTGCTGAACCATCTTTCCACCTCTACCACCTCTGCTTTTTTTTTGAAACAAGTCTCACTGTGCAGTCCTAGGTGACCTGGAACTGACCCTATAGTACAGGCTGACCTTCCAACTCATGGTTCTCCTGCTTTAACCTCACAAGTACAAGAATTATAGGCATGCCCCACCTTACCTAGCTTCAGGGTATTTGGGGGGGGGTTCTTTAGATTTTATTTTTTAATTATGTATAGGTGTGTATGTGTGGTGTGTGTATGAGTATGTGCATGCACATACAGGAGCCCACAGAAGCCAGAGGTAGATAGAGCTACAGGTAGTTGTGAACTGCCTAACATGGTTGTTGGGAATTGAACTTGAGTCCTCAGGAAGGGCAAGAAGTGCTCTTAACCACTGAGCCATCTCTCCAGCCCCTGGCTCCAGTTTTTAAAGATGAAGTTTTTGTATGATTCATTGCCATTATCTGCATATTTTAAGAATTTGTTGTACATGAAGAATCATGAGAGAAATTTAAAAAGCTATAATAGTTCCTTCTTTCAGAAAACTTAATGTAGTAAGATAGATCACTTACTGACATGAAAAATATCCAGCATTTATAGAACAAGTATGAATTAACATGGTGAAATCTGAACACAAATATTTTAATACTCATTTTATATTCAGGGAGAATATAAAATTGATATTTGATTTTCTTTTATTTTATGTGTATGAGTGGTTTTTCTGCACGTATGTAAGTGTACCATGCAAGTATAATGCCTGCAGAGGCCAGAAGGGGGCATTGGAGTCCCTAAAATGGTTAAATCAAGGGCCTGCATACTATGTCTTATGAAAGACTGTTTCTCTCCTGTGCTTTTGAAGATCCTCTGGAGTCTTTAATGGGATGTAGGAGGTACCAATCTCTTTACCCTTTGGGGTGACCCCACAGAACCTGTGGTGGCTGGCACCCTAAGATCTGTCACCTCTCCCATAAGTAACCTCCTCATGGAGACACAGTGTGCTATCAAATACTATTTTCTATATGTGTCCCATACATGAGCAATATGTACAGCACTGCTCTCAGGAGGAGAAGTTTGATTTTTTCTAATTTGTCTCATTCTCCACAGATATGTATGACCAAGTGCTGAAGTTTGGTGCCTATATTGTAGATGGCTTGCGGGAGTGCTCACAGCCTGTGATGGTTTATATTCCTCCCCAGGCTGAGCTGCGGGGTGGCTCTTGGGTTGTGATTGACCCCACCATCAACCCCCGGCACATGGAGATGTATGCTGACCGGGAAAGCAGGTAGTGTCCCTTGTCCCTTCTTTATTCTCATTCACTACCTCTTGGGGATCTTCTAGCTCTTGGTTTCCTCTCAGAGAGCATTATAACCAAGACAGCTTCATTTCACTGCCTATTCTGAAAGGACTCAGAGATGAAAAAAATCAGCTTTCCAAATAGTGTCTGCTGGCATGAGAAGGAAACCAGGCTTGGAATCAGACTTTCTCAGTACAGGCCCCCATCCCAGATTTAGTTTACCATGAAGTCCTAACTCAGAAAGATTCTCTCTTTACATGTGTTATTTTGATATGCCTCTTAATAGTCTCTCTCTAGCCAGGCGTGGTGGCACACGCCTGTAATCCCAGCACTCAGGAGGCAGAGGCAGGTGGATCTCTGTGAGTTTGAGGACAGCCTGGTCTACAAAGTGAGTTTCAGGACAGCTGAGGTTACAGGGAGACCCTGTCTCAAAAAAAAAAAAAAGACAAAAAAAAAAAATCTCTCAGGTATATGGTAGAGATTAAATTGGTAGTTATCCAGAGTTCTAGGGGTTAGGGTTGTTTTTGGTTTTGTTTGTTTGTTTTGTCTTTTTGAGGTAGGGTCTCCCTGTAGCCCCAGCTGTCCTGGAACTCACTATGTAGACCAGGCTGGCCTCGAACTCACAGAGATCCAACTGCCTCTGCCTACCGAGTGCTGGGACTAAAAGCGTGTGCCACCATGCCCAGCTTAGGGGTCCTGTTTTTAAGATTTTCTTTTTTATTTATGTGTGTGGGTATCCATGGTGGCCAGAAGTTCTCAGATAACCTGAAACTGGAGTTACAGGTGGTTGTCAGCCACCCCACGTGGGTGCTGGGAGCCAAACTAGAATCCTCTAGAAGAATAATCAGTACTCTAAACCACTGAACCATCTCTCCAGCCCAGTTCTAAGGTTTTAATCCACTGACTATAGAGAAATTTGGAACAGTCTTTGCTGTTCTGAGACTGCTTCTCCTATTGAATGAGCTGACTGGCCACTGATGTACACTACAAAACCCACATTCTGTGACTCCACACCAAAGCTCCTTTCTTCCATTGGACCCAGGGCTTCATTCTAGCTTTCTAAGAGACTAAAGAACAGTGTGTATAGCCCTCAAATCTGCAAAGAAAAGCCCAGATTTGTAAGAAGGTGGTACCTGAAACTACTTAAACAACTCAAGCCCAGCACGCTCTTGTAATGTGTTCTCAGCCCTTTCCTGAGAATATGAGCAGCATTATCCATGCACCTGACTACTTCCCATCATTTTATTGAAGCATCTACTTCTTTTCCCTGTAATTTTAGCCTTCTGCTTCAAAAGCTGCTTAGAGTTCAGTAGTTTCACTGTCAAATCCCTAGGTTGAATTTCTGCATTAAGGAGTTTTTGTTTTGTTTTGTCTTTTTGAGACAGGGTCTCCCTGTAGCCCCAGCTGGCCTGGAACTCACTATGTAGACCAGGCTGGCCTCGAACTCACAGAGATCCAACTGCCTCTGCCTACCGAGTGCTGGGACTAAAAGCGTGTGCCACCATGCCCAGCTTAGGGGTCCTGTTTTTAAGATTTTCTTTTTTATTTATGTGTGTGGGTATCCATGGTGGCCAGAAGTTCTCAGATAACCTGAAACTGGAGTTACAGGTGGTTGTCAGCCACCCCACGTGGGTGCTGGGAGCCAAACTAGAATCCTCTAGAAGAATAATCAGTACTCTAAACCACTGAACCATCTCTCCAGCCCAGTTCTAAGGTTTTAATCCACTGACTATAGAGAAATTTGGAACAGTCTTTGCTGTTCTGAGACTGCTTCTCCTATTGAATGAGCTGACTGGCCACTGATGTACACTACAAAACCCACATTCTGTGACTCCACACCAAAGCTCCTTTCTTCCATTGGACCCAGGGCTTCATTCTAGCTTTCTAAGAGACTAAAGAACAGTGTGTATAGCCCTCAAATCTGCAAAGAAAAGCCCAGATTTGTAAGAAGGTGGTACCTGAAACTACTTAAACAACTCAAGCCCAGCACGCTCTTGTAATGTGTTCTCAGCCCTTTCCTGAGAATATGAGCAGCATTATCCATGCACCTGACTACTTCCCATCATTTTATTGAAGCATCTACTTCTTTTCCCTGTAATTTTAGCCTTCTGCTTCAAAAGCTGCTTAGAGTTCAGTAGTTTCACTGTCAAATCCCTAGGTTGAATTTCTGCATTAAGGAGTTTTTGTTTTGTTTTGTCTTTTTGAGACAGGGTCTCCCTGTAGCCCCAGCTGGCCTGGAACTCACTATGTAGACCAGGCTGGCCTTGAATTCACAGAAATCCATCAGCCTCTGCCTCCCAAGTGCTGGGATTAAAGGTGTGTGCCACCACGCCCAGCTAGGTTGCAGGGTTTCTTATAGCAAATATTAATGTTCTAACAACCAGAAACCTTGCCTTAAACACTTAAAATTTTTTCCACATTAAAAAAATTATGTAATGTCTCTTGACCTAGCCTAGTGTGTCAGACCCAAGTTCCACCAGGACACTAACAGCTGTGGTGCAGGACAATGGGCATCAGCCCTTCCATACATACTTGTACAGCCCAAGTGCTAGAGGTGGTCCCTCTGCCATAGTGCCTATGACTGTTTTTGGAAAACGTGTTTCCTGTCACCTTTATCAGCTGTAAGTGGTGGAATCTGTATTCTCCCTTTGGGATGGAAGTCAACTGGTGTGGTAATGAGCATTATTTTAATTGCTTTATGCTAGGCCTTCTTCATCCCTCACTTAGATGTATCTTTGTTGCCTCCCCAGGGCCACTTCTGTGAACCATGAGTGGGCAAAACGATAATGAAGCTATTTCCTGGTCCACAAATTGTAACTGGCCTCATTTTGTTGTGTTCTTTCCTTTAAAGCGCCTCTGTTTTTGTTTTGTTCTGTTTTCTTTCTTTGATCCAGGGGATCCGTTCTGGAACCAGAAGGGACAGTAGAAATCAAATTCCGCAAAAAGGATCTGGTGAAAACCATGCGTCGGGTGGACCCAGTCTACATCCACTTGGCTGAGCGATTGGGTATGTCTGCATGTCCTCCTAGCAAATCAATGAGCCATTCAGCTGATATGTAATGAGTGCATTCATAGGTCAGGGGAGGAGGCACTGAAGCATTTGATCAAATTCATGATAATCTTTATTTACTGTCCTCTGTATGGCTTACCCTGGTAGATTGACACAGTATGTGTGATAGGAGGGAAAGTGGGCACTGAAAAAGAAAAGTCACAGGATTTTTCTTCTGCTGTTTCCTTGTAGTACAAATAACCCACCTTAACTGGGATATTCTTGTACAGAATTATTAGCTAGAGGTTGCTTTGATAGGAAGGCTAATCAAGTGGAGAATCTGTGTGACTTAAATATTTCCTATCTCTGCTTGTCTCTTTGGACAACCTGTCTCATATCTGAGGGATGTGAGTCAGTGTCTTGTTATAGAAAAGCCAGTCTCTACTCAAGCAGTGTTTTGAGGTTAGTCTGGGCTACAGAAATGGAAGATTGTACACTGTGCTTCCAGATAGTGGCTGCAGCAGCGTAGCCCTGGGAGCATTCGTGCTGGGTTGCCCAGCCATCACTCTGTTGCTCATTTGCCTTTGCAGCTTTCTGACAGCACTTGTGATTTGAGCATAGTACTAAACTGTGGGAGCCCCGTGATGAGTCCATAGCACAAATGACTTGAATTCTCTTAAAACACTGGTTTTCTGCCCAAGTCTCCCATTGAGCCCCTTGCTATGTCAGTAAAGATAATTGTTTAGGATTCTTTTCTTGGTTGTTGTGTTTTTGTATTTCTAAAAGAACAGAGAGGTTATCTTTAAATGGCAGTGCAACTCAGTGAATGGAAAGTAGAAAGGAGAGATGCTAGCTCATTTATATTACAAAGCTTAATAAACTACCATTTTTTGGGTTCTATATCCTCACCATGTCGGATCAGAAAAACTACAGCATGCTCTTAGAATGGAGAGAACATGTCTAAGGAAGTTGGAACCCTGGGCCATATTACTTGCCAAAAATGGTGACATGTGCTGCAGTAAACCCTGTTTGTGTCCCATTGTTTGCCATTAGGTAACAGCCACTAGTGACTAACCCAATGCAGCCTGATCCTTTTATGGGAAATACACACAGACAAAAAGAAATTGGCAAAAGTTGTTTGTAAAATCTATTGCCACCCAGAATTGTTAAGTTTTTTTTTTCCCTTTTCTTTTCCAAACAGGATAATTACTTCTGACCAACCTCATACACTTTAATTAAAGTAACTGCAGCTCAAGAGCAAGTTACTTACAACTGTACCATAGCAAGAGCTCTAAAAGCTTCAGCTACTGATAAGCATCTCACTTAGATGGCTCATAATTGCTCCTAGCAGTCAGCCATCATTTCTGCTGTTCTCACCACCACTTCTGCATGAAGGCAGCAATGCCATAATTGGAGGACACAAAGAATTGCCCAATTTCCTTTCCTTTTTTTTTACCCTCTTAATATTTCCTCTCTCTCTCTCCTCTCTTCTCTTCTCTCTCTCTCTCTCTCTCTCTCTCTCTCTCTTCTTCTCTCTCTCTCTCTCTCTCTCTCTCTCTCTCTCTCTCTCTCTGGTTTTCTTTCTGGCCAATTTAAAATTTGTCAAAGTCAGTCTTCTTCTGGATCACTGCCCTTTGATATTTCGCGCACTCCATTTGCCACAAACAAGCCGCAGGGCCGCGGTTCATGCTGACTCTAGCAGAAGCAGAGAGCCCCATTTATCTTACACTGCCTGCTGAATTCCTACTCATTAACTGGGGGTTCACTGCCTCTTTTTAACCCCCCAATGGCTGTTATCATCCCTTCAGAGTAACAGGATGGTAGGAAGAAGGACACACTCTTTGCAGAAGGACTTGGTAGTGAGGGGTGCGGGGCCAGAGCTTCCTTCTCTTCACAGAAAATGGTACTGTTCCCACCTCCACCCAGCACCTCTAACTTTAGGAGCAAATGTAGGGGAGAGGGAGGCAATGCCCAAGTGATGGCCATTTAATCATTTGTTACAAATCATCTCATTATCAATTTCCTATCCGTGCTGAAGAAAATCATATTTATTTAACCTTGACCAAAATGGCATTGAGAAAAGAATCTGTTACCTGCTAAATATGAAGCAAGTTCTGGCTCAAGGCATCTTGGGAATATGAATGGGTTTGAACTAGAAATAACTTGCTTGCAGGTAAATTGTTTAACTTCTCTGAAAATCAGATTCTTCATCTATAAAGTGAGAATAACACTCCCTCTTGCTTGTATGAAGATCACATGAATGTATTTTTGCTTCTAACTGCAAAGCTGTTCTCACACACATAAAGTTGGCATCATTTCTTTTCCATCATTAGAAAAAGCAGATGGACACCTAAAGCTCAGGGAACATCACAGAAGAAGAAGTGGGAAGATTGTAAGAGTTAGAGGACCAGGACACCTGCTGGTAGACAATGTCTTCTAGAAATGACAGGGAAGCCACACCCATGAAATCTCAAACAATACAGTTGCCTAAACAAGGTCTGCGCTAGCAGTTGACATGCCAATGTGGATGGGTAAATTTCACAAGGACCCACCCCTAGATGAAGAGCTACAGGTAATCGGTGGCTGCTGAGAGAGATTCAGCTTCTCCAGGGCCGAGCCCCATTACAGGTTATCCAGTCCCAAGGGGTCAGCCCTAAACACATGTACATATGTGTAACTTTAAGTGGACTAAATAGATTATACACCTGTGTACATATTTATATATGTAACAATAATAAGAGGTCATGAAATTGAGAGTGAGCATGAAGAGACATGGAAGGAGTTGGAGGCAGGAGAGAAAGGTGTAGAAATGATATAAATACAGTACTTATATCTAAAATTCTTTAAAAAATCAATTATAAAAAATTCTACATGGGGCTGGAAGGATGGCTCAGTGGTTAAAAGCACCTGCTGCTCTTACAGAGGACCTGGGTTTGATACCCAGCACCCACATGACAGCTAACAACTCTGTAACTCCAGTTCCAAGGGATCCAGCATCCTCTTCTGACTTCCATGGGCATTGCACAACATGGGTGCACTTACATACATGCAGGCAATATACTCATACACATCAAATAATAATAATAAATAAAATGATTTTTAAAAAATTCTACAGAGAAAACAGCAAATCCTTTATGAAAGAAGATGTCACAATCAATTACAAAATATATAAAAGGAAAAGTAGATGGACACGTTCCATATCAAAGATTCTCTGTGGCTCTGGCCCACATTAAAAGTACAGAAGAGAGCCAGCAAGAAGGCTCATTAGGTAAAGGTGCTTATAACCAACTTGACTTCAGTCACTGGAACCCATGTGGTGAAAAGAGAACCAATTTCCACAAGTTGTCCTCTGACCTCCACATGCCCAAACACATATACACTCTATTTTTTAAAAAATATATTTTATTTTTTTATGTGTATGCATGTATTGCCTGCATGTATGTAAGTGCACCATGCATGCAATGCCCAAGGAGGCCAGAAGAGATCCCCTGGAACTGAAGTTATGGACAGTTATTAGATGTTGTGGGTGCTGGGAACTGAACCCCAGTCCTCTGCAGGAACAGCCAGTCTCTTAACCACTGAGCCATCTCTCCAGCTCTTTTTTTTTTAAGAGAAGAAAAGAAATGCAAATGAAACAGAAATAGACCTAGCTTAGACATTTGTAGTCTTTCAGAGATTGTCCATCATAATTACGACACAGCACATCAACCTGGATGTACCACAGCATAGTCTGAGCCTTGGAGGGAATTTACAGTAACTCATCTCCTTTCATAATGCCCATAACCAAAGCCTGCCAAAATGCATTTTTTTTTTTTTTTGGTCTTTTTGAAACAGGCATGTACAACCACGCCCAGCTCAAAATGCCCTTTTAAGAAGTAGGTCAGAAATTACCTGATTTTTCCAGATTGGGAAATTGAAGCAAAAATCAAGGTTAAACTAGCCTTCTAAGATACACAAATGTACTACAACCCAGAATAGAATTCCAAAACCCTAAGCTGCTAGACTAAATAGAGATTCTTGCCCTTCATGAGCTAAAACCAGCTGCACAAAGAATATCTGATTTAGGAGAAAGCCTATAGCAGTGGGTATTATATTCCTGGTCTCTTCCCCAGTCAGCCTCTCTGTACTGAGAACCACAGATCATTTAGACAAACCAGTATACAACTGATTGAGGAAAATTACAATGTATTCTCTAAGGATATGGATACTAATTTTCTGAACAGCTAATCTCTTCCAGAAATTATTTGATTGATTGATTGATTGAGATAGAACAAGTTAGAGATTGAATCCAGGATCTCACACATTTTTACAATGAGTTTTTGTCATTTTCTGTGGCTAGTTTGGATAGGAAGGTTTGCAGGTCTACATTTAGAAAATATGTAAATAGTACATAAAGAGAGCGTTGCCTTTAAAAGTGAACTAAGTCCTGATAGCAGAATGTTCTGCTACTGACACTATGCCAGTTTTGACCCTATGCTCTTAAGACAGTCATTGCAGGGAGGAATGTATCCCACCATTTCGGTTGTCTAAAGGAAATTAAGTTCCTTCTGGAAAGACAGTCTCAGACCTCCCAGGCCTTTTTTGTCTCAATGCCATTCTTGTGCTACCTCTTAGAACTGGAGCAGAGAGAATAGCTGTGGAGCAAGACTGCTATGCTAGTCTGGCCTCTCCAGTGCTATGACTTGAGGTCTTTGCATGGATCTCTACCTTCCTCTTACATTCAGAGAGAGATGGCAAACCAATTTAGATGGAGAAAGAATTGTTCAGATCCAGTGTGAAGCAATTTTAAGTCCTCCACTCTCCCTCTCCCACAGTACAAAGAGTACCTGGGGCAAAGGGGTCACAGGTCACAGAGGGACCCTTGTTCTCCATCATGGCCCTGTTTCTGACAGCTGGCAGCCTGCCATATAGCTCCTTAGCTCTTTCCATATGCAACTGCCCTGATAGCTGGCACAAGCTTCAGCAGCCCCAGCTGAGCACCACCACTGGCCCTCACCTGGTCTTTCCAGGCCCATCCAGCATCCAACATGGCTAATGGCCTAAGGTACCTGGTACATATGGGGTATTAGATGAGGATTTGCATGTAAAAATCTTCCAAGAATGCCTTCTTCCAAGGCTGCCTCTTTAGTAGCTGAAATGACAGGAAAGGAGTATTTTGGCTGCTGGAAACTCAGGAGTTACCATCTAAGTAGTATATGTTTCCCATCTTTTTTTTCTTTTTTTTTTTTTTGTCTCCTTGAGACAGGGTCTCCCTGTAGCCCCAGCTGTCCTGGAACTCACTATGTAGACCAGGCTGGCCTCGAACTCACAGAGATCCACCTGCCTCTGTCCCCCAAGTGCTGGGATTAAAGGCATGCACCACCATATTCAAGCTGTAAACTGAAAAGAGCCACTGTTGCTTGTCTGACAGAAAGAGGTATCTTTGCCTCAGAAGTCTAGACTAGGAAATAAAGATGTTCCAATACATGTGCCTTGAAAGTAGCTTCTCACCTGTAATGCATGGAGTGTCCTAACTGGCACTCCGTTCACTGTCCTTTGTCGTAAGGAAGGTGATAAGAAACCAAAATTTCTACCATGAAGGTAAGTAAAGATTTTGCTTCCTCCCCTAAGATGGTAGTACCTGACAACCTACCTCCTCACATTAATTCACAACCTGTTTGGCTTGATGTAATTTAGTGAGACAGTGACATTTTCTGGGAAGGAGGAAGAGTCATTTTAGTTTGATCATTTGATCTGATTATGTTTATAAAAGTAGCTGGCCTCACCCACTCCCAGGAAGCCATTATTCACAATTCTGTTAGGTTAGATGATTTAGCAGGGATTTTGTTAGAGTGCACCCAGGCTTCTCTCTCCTGAAAGCTGTCCTCAAAATATAGCCAAGACCTTCTTCTCCACTTGTTCTCAGTTGGGTCAAATCCTTACCTTCCCACCTGTCAGCCTTAGGGATAACAGATCAGAGAAGGAAAATAATGAAGACCACAGAGGGATAGGGCCATTAGGATTCAGAAAAGTCTGTACCGTGTCCTCACTTTTCACGTGGACACATTTGTATGAGGGCACAGGGAAAAGACCAGCGGGAGAATAATGCATTTTAAATTTTTTATTTGGAAATCTGTAAGCCTTTAATGATTTTTTTTTTTTTTAAATATGAACAGTAGCCGGGTGTGGTGGCGCATGCCTTTAATCCCAGCACTCAGGAGGCAGAAGCAGAGGCAGGCGGATCTCAGTGAATTCAAGGCTGGCCTGGTCTACATAGTGAGTTCCAGGACAGCTGGGGCTACAGGGAGACCCTGTCTCAAAAAAGACAGAAAAAAAAAAAAAAATCAGTAAGCTGGGTGTGGTGACGCACACCTATAATCCCAGAACTCAGGAGGCAGAAGCAGATGAATCTCTGTGAGTTCAAGGCCAGCCTGGTTTACATAGCGAGCTCCAGGCCAGCTGGAGCTACAGGGAGACCCTGTCTTTAAAAAAAAAAAAAAAAAAAAAAAAAAATTAACAGTAGAATACTAACACTATTGCAAGGAACTCCTGGGTTAAACCCCTTGAGAAGATTGCGGTTAAAATCAATATGCAAATGCAGTTGTATTTAGGTAGGTATAGTCTCCTTTGAAGAAAAGTAGATATATGAAAATGGGATGTTAAAAAACCAGATACATTGGGAGAAATTATTCCCATTACAAAAGGATTATTTGCTTTACCAAAGGATTCACTGCAGGGTTCCTTTTAAACAGCTCCCTAAGGGCATTTAAAACAGAATCTGATTTACACAGTTTTTCAAGAATGCTTTTGTATTTTTTTAAAGGCATACCTGTTATGCATACAGAAATATAGAAATACTTTTGCATGTTTTTTTTTAACTTTTTCTCACTGCCTCCATGAAGAAAAAATTTTCAACATAGAAAATGTGGTTACTTAGTTCTACTAAATAGCTATTTATGTTTGTATTTTGGTCTTTTTTATGCTGAGGTTAAGAGGGTGTGTGTGTTAATATCTATGATATTCAGGGAGCTTTGAAGGGAAGATGGTCTAGCATCCTAAGTATTTAACCAACCAAAGCAAATTGCTTCTTTAAGAAAAGAAAGAGCCCATAAAAGTTAAAATTGGGCCGGGTGTGGTGGCGCACATCTTTGATCCCAGCACTTGGGAGGCAGAGGTAGGCGGATCTCTGTGAGCTCAAGGCCAGCTTGGTCTACATAGTGAGTTCCAGGACAGCTGGGGCTACAGGGAGACCCTGTCTCAAAAGACCAAAAAAAAGTTAAAATTGGGTTTAAATTTACATGGGCTTCTTAAAATTCAGAATGTCTTTTGAAAAACCCTTCAGTATTTTCATAAAACTTTTTACCCATTTACCAAATTAGGATTATAAATAAGAAACTGAGCTCAAAAAAATGAAAACACTTTCTGCAGGGTGGCTGAGAATTTTTATTCTAGGCTTTAAAGGTCTCAGCCCCCCAGATCTTTCTCCGTGGGCTATGTCTGCTACCTGGGGTAGGCCTGGCCCTCTCCTGCCCCACTTCAGTGTTAGGCACATGCTGCAAAGGCCAGCTGCTCTTCCATGTGTTTCTCTCTCCCACCTCATAGAGGAGACCTGTGTCTCTACGTGTGTCCTGGCGTCAGGGCACATCTGACAGGCTACTGTGTTTGGGATACATTTTAAGTAGTGGGTCAGTTTAAGTAGCTTTCAAGAACCAGGACTTTGAAGCCAAGCTACCTACACTGCACCCCCAGCTTTAGTCTCTTGGCTTCATAGCCTTTGGCAAGCTGCTTAACTTTTTGTCCCTTAGTTTCCTTGTCTATAAGGTTGTAGTCTTTCAGAGCTGATGTATTAGGTAAAATGGAAAGTGCTTAAGCAGCACCAGCATAGTGATATCTCAGTAATATTAGTTCTTTGTATTTGATAGGGTTAGTGATGCCTCTTTACATTAAAATTATTTAATTATAAGATTTTGTTTTTAGGATTTCATGGGGATAGTTTTTATTTGGGGAAGGAATGGGAGTAACCCACCTTTTCATTTCAGCTTTTGTCTGAAGTAGAGTTCTAGTTAAGAATGACTTTCCTCTCTGTAGCACATAGACTCTCTC
>NW_008329126.1:896111-943326 GCF_000622305.1 Nannospalax galili | reverse complement strand
CTCTCTCTCTCTCTCTCTCTCTCTCTCTCTCTCTCTTTCATACACACACATATACACACACACAAACACAAACCGACTTGATTTCCTAAAAAACCCTGAGGCCCTGCAATCTGGCTAGAAAAGAAAGAAAACCATTCCAAGATATTTAATTGTACAGGGAGCTTACAGGATTGATCGAGAGCTTAGCTTTTTACAATAGTCCAGTGAATAAGAAATGCTCCTGACAAACGATCAATGATAGGATAATCACTCTTTATCCTGCTCCTCATTCTCACCTTCTTTCTTTCAGGAGAACAGGGTTCAGAAGTCAAAAATCTTTATAGACGCTGCTTTTAAATTAAGCAGAAAATAGACATTGACATATTTGTTAATCTCCCCTAAATCATTACCAGGCCTTGCTGCTTTGCAGTACAAGGAGAGAGGGGCCCTCTGAGTGTGGCATCAGGGTAGAACTAGTTTAAGAACAGCCTTTCTCTAATAGAAAATAAAAATTTAAAGCTACTTTTCCTAAAACAAAGTACATGGCCCTTAGCCATCTTATATGTATTTTAAAGCTCCTTTGCCCTGCTCCTCTTCTTAGGTGGCCTTTGGGGAATAATTCTTCATTTTCTGAGTCCCAAGAAGACCACAGCATTATAGGTGTTTATTTCACTATTCTTTCAAAACTCTAGAATAGTTTCATTGGGTAGGCAAGACCTTTACTAGTCCAAGAGCTAACCTCTGATCACCAACTTGGTAAGGCTAAAATCTTGTTTCTAGAAGGCTCTCCCCCTCAGCCTATAGCTCCTCCTTCTGCATGTTGAGCCCACTTTTAACTCTATGCTAACACAAGGAACCAACTTTGCAGCTACTGCCAGGATATCTGCCTGGCTGTCTTTAGTACCACTAATGAGGAGGAACAGGGGCTGGAGAAATGGCTCAGCAGTTAAGAACACTGCCCCCTCTTCCAGAGGACCTGGGTTCAGTTCCCAGCCCCCACGTGGCACTTAACAACCATTCATAACTACAGATCCAAGGGATTTGATACCCTCTTCTAACCTCCAGGGTGCACTTACATACATGCAGGCAAAAAACTCATATACATAAAATAAAAATAAACTTCTTTTAAAAATGAGAGTTTTGGAGATAGGCAGACCCAGGTATAAATCCTGATTTTGCCACCTGACAGCTAGGTGCCACTTTACATTTCAGAAACTCTTTTTTCTGGTTTGTAAAATGGATACCTTGTCTATAAGGTTGGATATAAGGATCAAAGATAATGTATGTGAAGTGACCTAGAAAACATTTAGTAGCACTGAGGTATTCATCTTGGCAGCAGGGTTAACAGCTGTCCAGACCTAGGTCTGAATTCTACATGGTGACTTAATGAGGTACATGATCCTGAAAGACTCAAGTGAAGTACCCGACACACAGTACATGCTAATAAATGCTGTATTATGTATGGCCTACATAGATATGCATGTGCATTTAAGTGCAGTGTTGGCTGTTTAGCCAGGAGAATCTTGAAAGTGTTTAGAATTTGTCCACACTCCTACCATCCCTTGGCCCCCAGCCAAGCTGTAATTTTACATGCTGCTGTGTTAGTTCTGGATCTCATAGTAATAGAAGCTACCTTTAAATCTTCGACCTGCTTAAGACCTTGCCTCTGACCAACAGGATGGGTGGAAATTATTGGAAACATGGTCCTGGTCTTAGCTGTACAGTAGATCTAAGATGGAACTTGAGCTTTATCAAACCAGAAGTCTTATATCACGACTTAGCTTCTGAAATGAAAGTGATTACTACTTTTGAGTATAAGTCTGCCTAAGCAAGCAAGAACAGATGGTTTGACACAGTTCAAAAACTTTAGGGGCCAGACTGCTGCACTTGAATCCTAACTCTGTCACTTTTTTGCTTTGTGACTTTGATTCAAAGTTACAGAATTTCCCAATGTCTCAGTTTCCTTACCTGTAAGATACTAAATGAGAATATCAACCTTATAAGGTTGCGAAGATTAAATGAATAGACTTAAAACACCTACAATTGTGACTGATGCCCTACAAGTAGTTGCTTTGATTATATACACTGGATGAAAGAAAAAAAAGCTTTTTTCCAACCTATTTTTTTTTTTTTAATGTCTTTTTTGAGACAGGGTCTCCCTGTAGCCCCAGCTGTCCTGGAACTCACTATGTAGACCAGGCCGGCCTTGAATTCATAAGAGATCCGCCTGCCTCTGCCTCTGCCTCCCAAGTGCTGGTATTAAAGACGTGCACCACCACGCCCAGTGTCTAATTTTTTTTAACTTTTCTTTGACTATAATTTCACAGAAAAATTACAAAATTAATATGACATGCTCCTGGGGCCTCTTTCTTCAGGCCACTTAGTGTTAACATCTTGTCCCATCTGCTGTTATGACCACATGCTCGTGTGCATTTGAATTCTACTCTCACTTGCTCCACACACATATACATTTTCTTGAACCATTAAAGCGTTATCAGTCCACATCGTGTTCTCTTATCCACAAATACTTGGTGTATGTTTCTAGAAACATAGTTTCTCTTATACACTACACTCTGTCTAAATCAGGATGCAAACGTTGACACATTGCTACTGTCTAATCCATAATTCACATTGAAATTTTATCAAATGTCCCAATAATGTCCTCTCTGATTTTTCCTTTTCTGTCTTTGAACCTGAGATCCAGTCGCAAATTATATATTGCAGTTCACTGTCATTTTAAACATCCTTTACTCTGGAATAACTGACCTTTCCTTCTCTTTCATGACCTTGGCATTTTTGAAGAGTATAGGCCAATTGTTTGTTTGTTTTTTTAATTTTTTTTTTTTTTTCTTTCTGAGACAGGGTCTCCTTGTAGCCCCAGCTGTCCTAGGGCTGGGCTGTCACTATGTAGACCAGGCTGGCCTTGAACTCACAAAGATCTGCCTGCTTCTGCCTCTTAAGTGCTGGGATTAAAGGCGTGGACAACCACGCCCAGCCTAATTTATTATTTTTATGTGTATGTGTGTATTGCCTGCATGTAGGGTAAGTGCACCTGTGTTGTGTAATACCTGAGGAGGACAGAAGAGGCTGTCGGATCCCCTGGAACTGGAGTTACAGACAGTTGTTAGCTGCCATGTGGGTGCTGGGATACGAACCCGGGTCTTCTGCAAGAACAGCCAGTGTTCTTAACCGCTGAGCCATCTCTCCAGCCCCAAAAGTATAGGCCAATTGTAACATGTTTCTCAGTTTGAATTTGTTTTGTTTTTCATGGTTAGATGCAGCAAGTGGCTTTGGCAGGAATATTACAGAGGGCTGTTTTATTCCCTCAACATATCACATCTGCAGCTCATGAGGCCAGCCATTCTTGTCACTGGAGATCTAGTCTTTCTTCTTTAGGACTTTCTGTTCTAGATTAATCCACTGTAAATTTTCCATTCCTCTTTTATAATAAAAAGTGTTCTGCACTTTATAAAAATGTGGTGGCTCACACTGTAATCCCAGCACTCAGGAAGCTGAGGCAGGAAGATCTTGATCCAGCCTGGGCTACCTAGCAAAACCTATCTTTAAAAATCAACTTTGTGGGGGCTGGAGAGATGGCTCAGCAGATAAGAACAGATTGTTTTTGCAGAAGACCCAGGTTTGAATCTCAGCACCCACATGGCAGCTAACAACTGTCCATAGCTCCAGTTCCAGGGTATCCGACAGCCTCTTCTGTCCTCCGCAGGCATTGCACGACACGGGTGCACTTACCTGCACACAGGCAATACACGCATACACATAAAATAAAAATAATAAAATATTTTTTTTAAAAACACTTTGTGAAGAGATGCTATGAGACTTTCTAAATATCCTCTTCCTATTAGCTTAGCATTCATTGATGAGTCTCAGCAGAATCAATTACTGTGAAATTTTCTAATTTCATTATACTTTTGTATAGTTCTGCTTAGTTATTCTTATCAAGATAGATTTATATTATGATAGATTCTTAGGCTGGGCATAGTAGCACATGCCTCTAATCCTAGCACTTGGGATACAGAGGCCAGCCTGGTCTGTATATAGAGTTCCAGGCCAGCTGGAGCTACATAGTGAGACCCTATTAAAAAAAATAATAATTCTTGGGGCTGGAGAGATGGCTCAGTGGTTAAGAGCGCTGACTGCTCTTGCAGCGGCTACGAACCGTCCTTAACTCCAGTTCCAGGGGAATCGGAAGCCCTCTTCTGTCCTCCACGGCTTTGCACGACATGGATGCACTCACATACATGCAGGCAATACACTCATACACATAAAATTTAAAAAAAAATTTTTTTAATTCTTATTTTAATCCAAACTGTTCTAATAAATACCACTCATTATTTTGGTGTGTAAAGCATCTCAAATTTGGCCAGTGGGAACACCTTCCAACTGACTCCTGTATCCTTCAAACATGTCCCAACCAAGTGCTTCCTTGCTTTCTGTCACAACATGTTCCAGATTCCCCTTGTGTTTGCCCTACCACAGTCAGGGACTCCACTGTTTCACCAAGGGCTCTGTCTTGGCTTCTTCCAGTAGCAAAGGAAAGGCTTCCCTGTTTCTTCTGGCTAAGGAAGTCTCATCTCAGAAGATGCCCATAAGCTTTTCACTGTTCTCCAGGCTGGTCCATGCTAAAATGAATGTGCCATGATGTAACCCATAGTGTGGGGCCCTTTGTGGGCACTCCATTTACCTGTTGTGGAAGCAAGGCTGCTGAGAGATCAGTGCCTGAGGCAGGAGGTCAGTTCTTGCCCTCAGTGTGAGCACCCAAGACAAAACAATGCAGGGCACATTCCAACAGTTTTAAAATGATGGGTTCAGAAACAGAAGTGGAGTTTTGTATCCAAGAAAGTCACATAAAGTGAAACTAGGTGCTATAGCTGCATCCCTTTTCGGTTAACATTTGTTTATATGTAATACTTACGGCCCACTTATGGCCTAAGGCTGTTGATAGCATATGATTCCTAGTGGCATTTAAAAAAAAAAAAAAGGGCCTGTTCCCAGATAGGCATGCTTGAAATAGACCTTTCCCTTGCATCCCATCACCTGTCACCTATTGCTTCAGCTAGACGTACTTTTCCTTACTAGGCAGGCAGCTAAATTTTAGTATTGATTGCAGATCCCATTCTGAAAGTAATTAGAAAGAAAAGCACAAATATTAACACCTCTGCTAAATCCCAGTTGATAGAGGAGGGGTTCTCCTTGCTATAAGGAATTCTAAAATCTCCATTAAGTGACGGTATTGTGTGCATCTCGCTCAGCAATCCAAACAGGGTGTATGGACTTCCCTTCTCTTCCTCTTCCTTCTCCTTTAGCTCAAGAACTAGAAAGTCTTTGTCACCTTAGTTAGGGCTTGGTTCTGTCAACAGTAGCATTGAGTGGGAGACCAGGGGCTAATCTATTGAACTGGCACAAGATACATGGGTCTGGTTGAACTGTCTCAGGTTAAGAGTATCCAAATCTGACATTAGAAGCTATGAAATACTGCAGTTTGCAACTTAGGAGTCATCCATGTGCTTAACCAGTTTGGCAGGTGCTTGCTAAGGATGTGGTAAAACCAGAACTGCTGGTTTGTGCTCTGAGCTCAGGAGAGGATCTCTCACAAAATTCAATACTTGAGCTAGGCTAGCTTCTCTAATACTGGCCAGCAGAGATGGGTATGGGGTCAGTGCCCCAGTCTTGCCTCATGGTGATGGAGGAGCCTTGCTGTTGGACAGAGAACTGATTAAGAGAAGTACTGACCTCTAGGTGGTAATCTAACCTGTAGAGGAGAGGCCTGGGAAGCAGGGCTGCCACCACTGCTTTCATACTTGTGACTGCCACAGGGTAAAGATGTGGGCTCCGTGTGGTAAGGTAAAGACAAGCCTGGCATCTCACAGAGTCTGGTATGCAGCAAAGAGGTAGTGAAACAGTGGAAAGATAAGCCTCAGAGGGAAGCTTCCTAGGACTGGCTACATCTGTGCTAAGATTCTTAGTCACCACAGAGTGTGACAGGTAGGTTTGTCTAATTGCAGGCACCCCAGAGCTAAGCCCAGCTGAGCGGAAGGAACTGGAGAACAAGCTGAAAGAGCGAGAGGAATTCCTAATTCCCATTTACCATCAGGTAGCTGTGCAGTTTGCTGACTTGCACGACACACCAGGCCGGATGCAGGAGAAGGGTGTTATTAACGTAAGTACCATGGTTGCTGCTTCTCCTGACTTGTCAGAACCCCTACAAGTGACTGTGTCATGAACACAGACCCACAAGCTGGGGGCTGCTAGGGCCAGATCAAAAAAGCCTGTGCAGATCCAAGCATTTCCTTTTTGTTGTTTGCAAGATCTTTCCATTTTCTTTATCCACTGCCTTCCTGAAACAATAAACAATTTATGTTTCCATGGAATCCCCAGGCACACTTCATTTTACTGGTTGGAAACTGAGTTGTATGTGCCTTTGTTGGTGGCAGCTGCCCAGGTGGTCCTCAGGCTGTGGATTAGTACAGTGTGAAGGTTATGGCAGCAGCTAATTCACCTTTGATCTGCTCAGAACAATTTCCTCCTCCCTCTCTGGCTCTCTGGGAATGTAGTCTCTTCCCCAGGACTACAGTCAGCATTTGCCAGGCCCATGGTTGTGTACAGTGCTATGGTCTGCAGGACTATACTAGGGGATGCCCAAAGGCACTGGGAGCTCATAGCCAGCTCTGGAATCTATGAAGGGCTTCCCTGGAGAACAGCTTTTTATGCTTGTGGAGTTCCCACAGACTAAGCAATGATAAGTGCTAAAGTGACTTTGCTTATGCTTCCATGCTCTTCTGTGAGTCTAGGACATCCTGGATTGGAAAACATCCCGTACCTTCTTCTATTGGCGGCTGAGGCGTCTCCTGCTGGAGGACCTGGTCAAGAAGAAAATCCACAATGCCAACCCGGAACTGACTGATGGACAGATTCAGGCCATGTTGAGGCGCTGGTTTGTGGAAGTAGAAGGCACAGTGAAGGTAGGTGAGGCACCTACTGAGGAGCCTTCATGCTCTCCAACCTACCTGAGGGCTGCAAGGCTAATCTAAGAATCCAAGGGCAGGAGTAGAAGAGGAGCCTAGAGCCCAGATCCTCTCCCATATACACAAAGCCTAGTAACATGCTATGACATCATGTTAGAAGGGCTAGAAGGGTATATTTGTAGCTCATAGAGTCATTCATCAAACCTTTTTTGAATGCTTACAATATGCCAGACACTAAGCTAGACCCTGGAGGCATGGAATTGAGAAAGACAGTGTTCCTGCCCACACAGCTCATCCTGAGGTCCTGCAAAGCTCCGAGTCTGGTTTTAAGCCAGCAAGGGGCATAGTCACATTGCGCAGAGGGTAGACACCCAACTTTGAGGAAGGAGGGAGATTTCTGGAGGAAGGAATATCTCACAGAGACTTGAAAACAGTGAGAATAAACCAGAGGTTGGATTGACAGGACAGGAATAGAAAGAATGTTCCAAGGCATGATAGCAAAGACTGCATATATCCAGGTAACTTCAAATGCTTGAGGATAACTCAGAATGTGTACCCAGGAAGGAGACTGGATAGGGATCTAACTGCACAAGCTGTTGAGGAGTCTGTACCTTGTCCTTCCTGTGAGGAACTGCTGAGGGATTGTAAACAGCAGAGTTAATAATCTGATTTCTGCCTTAGAATCTCTATTCAGGGAACTGGAGAGGGTAGAACTGAAGGAGGTAAGGGAAGATGTGGGAATTACAGACACACACACACTCACACAGCAGGAGATGCTACAACCATAGCTAAAAATAAGATTTCAAATCTGAGCTGGAAGGAAATGCCCAGTCTGCCTGTGGGACTATGAATCTGGCATCTTCTTTGGATGTTCTCATGGAAGGAGTTCAGGTCACAGCAGTAACCCAACTGAGATGACAGTCTTGGTACTCTTGTCTCAAAACTAGTGACAGGGCAGGTCTCAGGCTAGTGCTTGCCCCTGGAATTGTTGACTGCACAAAACAATCTGTAGGGAAAAGAGAAAAGCTGAAATCTTTATTTCTGCACCTCTTTAAAATGTATACTAGTGTATTGTCTGCATGTATGTAAGTGCACCCATGTTGTGCAATGCCTGAGGAGGTCAAAAGAGAGCATCCGATCACCTGAAACTGGAGTTACTAACAGTTGTTAGCTGCCATGTGGGTCCTGGTAATTGAACCCAGGTCCTCTGCAAGAGCAGCCAGTGCACTTAACCACTGAGCCCTCTCTCCAGCTGTTTCTACACATTTTTACTAAGAAAAAGAAATTAGGGGCTGGAGAGATGGCTCAGCAGTTAAGAACACTGGTTGTTCTTGCAGAAGACCCAACTCAGCAGTTAAGAACACTGGTTGTTCTTGTAGAAGACCCGGGTTCAAATCCCAGCACCCACATGGCAGCTAACAACTGTCTGTAACTCCAGTTCCAGGGGATCTGATGGCCTCTTCTGTCCTCCACGAGCATTGCACAACATGGGTTCAGTTACCTACATGCAGGAAATACACGCATACACATAAAATAAAAATAAATTTTAAAAGAAAAAGAAATTAAGAGACTAGGGGCTGTTGCTTAGGGCTAGAGTACTTCTTGGCATATGTGAGATCTGGATTAGGTCTCCAGTGGAAGGCAAGTTAACCTTTATTAGTAGTCACTGTATACATTAAATAATGTAATATATACATTTAAAAATATTTTTAATATATTATTTTTATGTGTATGCATATATTACCTGCATGTAGATAAGTGCACCTGTGTCATGCAATGCCCACAGAGGTCAGAAGAGGCCATCAGATCCCCTGGAACTGGAGTTACAGACAGTTGTTAGCTGCCATGTGGGTGCTAGGATTTGAACCCGGGTCTTCTACAAGAACAACCAGTGTTCTTAACTGCTGAGCTGGGTCTTCTGCAAGAACAACCAGTGTTCTTAACTGCTGAGCCATCTCTCCAGCCCCAATATACACAACACTTTTTTTAAACACTTACTTTGTGTGTGAGCACAGTCATACCACAGTGCTCATGTAGAGCTCAGAGAACAACTTGCAGAAGTCAGTTCTTTCTACCACGTGGGTTCCTAGGATCAATCTTAGATCGTCTGACTTGGCGGCAAGCACCCTTACCTGAGCTACCTTGCTGGCACTAATTTTTATCAGGCTATTAGACAAACATTTTGTCATATATTACCATCTGTGTAATCTGGACCTTTGGTGACTGCCGGGTGAAAGTGCTGATGGAGAGCAGCTGGCTAGTGGTGGCATGAAAGGTCCTGGCCTACAGATGGTCACTCCAGTCTTCCAGAAAGTGCTGCCTGAAGTCTTTGCTAATCGTTCTCAGCAAGGAGCTGTAGGAGTCACCATCGGTTTTAAAGCCAGTGAAGTGGAGTGCTTCTAAGATTCACCTTTGTGTTAAGTCTGCCTGATTCTTTACAACTGAAAAGCTTCTTTGGATAAATATTTCAGATGTGCATCAAGGGAGTGGGGCATTCTCCGACATTTGGTTCAGGTTAAGGTCAGTCTGTGGCATCATAATTGAGTGAGACAATTTTGTCAGTGGCTACTGGCAGCTTCTAGTGGAAGTTGGCATTGAAAGTCACGCAAGTGTAAAATAAGAGGTTGTTCTCCAGTTAAGAGTGGCCGGCTAGGTAAATGGAGTGTATGTGTGTGGCCCATATGCCTTCCTACCACATTAGTCACTAATGGATGTGCACGGCCTCAGTGGGCACAAGGATGAGGGGAAGGAATAGCCTCCCTCCAAGCATGAAGGGAGTAGATAGGCCCTCACGTGCTCCTTAGCAGCATCCTCCCAGGGGGCAGTGTGTCTAAAGAAACGGGCCATTGCCATCTCTTATCAATGGAGAGCAATATGTGCACAGGCGCCCGGCTGGAACTCAAGTGCAGAAGATATCCCAGGCTCAGCTCAGGAAGAGGCTGTCCGAACAGTGGATACTAGTGATACCCAGGGTTGATGCTATTTCCCTTGCCCATGTCTACAGAAGATAACATTCTCCTTGAGCTCTCCATCCCAGGGGACAGGGAGGAGAAGGAGGAGAAAAAGGACAGCTGAGTGATACTGTGAAGTCAGGGGATATGGCTTTGAAACCTGCTGCATTCTGCGGGCTCAGCAGGACCTAGTTAGTATGGGGTAGGTGATAAAATCTGTAGTGCCCTTGAGAGAAGAAAGTGCTGCAGTGTTCAGGAAGTCATAGTGTTGCCTCTGAAGGACCGCAGTAGAAGCAGCTTGGTGTTAGGAAATGGCTTAAAACCACTTTGTGTCTCATGGTGGTGGCGGCGGGGGGGTGTTCAAACAGTGACAGATCTTGTGTGCTGTTTCTCTTGTGTAAAGACTGAGTCCAGACCCTGGCTTTGTACAAAAAAGTGACCTGATAATCTGTGTTGTGGTTATTGGTAGGGAAAGTCATGTATGATAGGCATCTTTTAGCCATGCTATGTATTCTTTTTCCCCAGAGAATTTTTCTTGATCCTAGAAAGAGATTCTAGGACAGAAAATTGAAGGTACTATATTACATAACTGAACGATATAATTCTTCTGTTTCTCTTAGAGCTCTCTGTTGCTATGAGTTATAGGATTCTCTTTGAATCCACTGGGACAGCCCTGTTGTAGGAAACAGTGGGGTTTATGGTTTCATGCAGGAAGAAGCAGCACATCACTACAGCTCCCTAAAAAAATGACAAGAGCTATAGATTAAATTAGGTTGTAAGAACAGAACACATGCTTGTTTCATGGACATGGTTTCTCTCTTGTTTCCTGGCTCCACAGTTTGAAGCATGAAGTTTTTCAAACAGGCTGTTTGGTCCTCTGCCTGAAAATTCCAACAGGAGAAATTGCCATTAGGACCTTGCATGGAACAGAGGAAAATGTGGGTTTTGGAACCTCACAAACTCTAGGGCTCCCAGCTTTGCATTTACTGGCTTGAGCATATTATTTGAGCCTCCATTCTCTCATGTGTAAAATAGGGATGATATTTTTGATGTCACAAGATTCAGTGAGTTCAAATGACAAAAGCCAAGCATATTAGAAGCTAAATAGCATAGGCAGAGTCAAAGGTGTATGACTTCATGATACTGGTGTGCTCCAGTGTGACTCACTGGTATGACTTGGCTCACTGTAGTATTACCACAGCCCAGTGTTATAATTCATAATAATAGTCCACAGTTATCTACTTCCTCTTATTCTGGATTGCCAAATGGAATGAATGCTCAGAGGAGATCCATGCTTGGGAGGATAAGAGCAGAAAAGTACCAGTGATAGGATCTCTTATTGTCCTCAAGCTACCCACAGATAACTTACATATACCCAACTTCCTACACAGGGGCAGGGAGGGTTACAGTAAGGGAAAGCTGGGAAAGAACTGCTTGACCCAGCTATGTATATCTAGAAAGCCACTTAGGCTCACACGGTTTTTTTGGTATTGAAATCCAAAGTATCTAAAAAAATACTAATTGCTTCCTGGGCTTTGGAAGGTCTTACCCTTGTATTATAGATATACTGAAAATGTCTTTCTGGGATGTGTATGTCACTCCCCTCTACCTCAGCAAGCTGGATGGCTCCTAGGCACCTCCCCAGCTCAGAGTAGCTCTAAGCAGGTGTGCATCATTTCTAAGACATGGTAGTGAGGGCTCACAGCTATCAGGTTGTACCCTAGTCACTCCCTAGCCCTGTTCTATCACAGTTTAATAGCTGTCTAGTACATTAGATATGAACCTTTTCAAACAGATCATTTAAATTTTGTAAAGAGAAACTAATTATTACATATAATTAGTGAATCAGAGTAGTGCCAGCGATACCCATTGATACAGAAAAAGTATCTGTTGAACATGGATTGTAGGGCAAGGCAATGTTGGGATGTTTAACTGTTGATATTTTATTGGTTTAGAATGTTCTGGCTGGCATGTTAGGCAGGTGACATGGGTCTAGCCCTGTCATGAGGTTGGTAGCCCAGATATCATACTTACTGAAAATCCACACCAGAATCCCAGGAATGATGAGCTACATTTTCATAATTCTAAGGAAGGAAATGGTGATTGCTTCCCCCTTGGAACAAAGGAGCCCTGTCCTGGATGGCTGGACTGACGAATCTTATCACTATCCTGAGAAGGCAGATAAAGAACTAGAGCCTCTGTAGCCTGTAGAAGGGAGCTTGCTTTTTCAAAGTGCAGCAGAATAGCTTAGAACAGTGTAGTAAGCCTGCCCAGGCCTGTTGAAAAACCAGTGGCATGAAGGACTCTAGCCTTCCTGTGCTCTGGGCTTAGAATCACACGTTATTGGTCTTTAGGCTTAGTAGCTGCCGACCAGTTGTGCTCTTTCATATACAGGGGGGGTCCTTTTTTTGTCTTTTTGAGACAGTGTCTTCCTGTAGCTCCAGCTGTCCTGGAACTCGATATGTAGAGCAGACTGGCCTCAAGTTCACAAAGATCCACCTGCCTCTGCCTCCCAAGTGCTGGGATTAAAGGCGTGCACCACCACACTTGGCCAGGGTCTGTATTTTTAAGCATCTGTAAAACTTGGAATGTGGTGGAATCTTGTTCTGCCTGGGAACTTTTAGAATGTTTAAACACCTACCATACTTTACCATGCAGGAAGGGAAGGCAGAAGTGTTTTCTCTAGAGGGTAGCTGGCTTTCCAGTGTGGTGTCTGGGCATCGTTAGAAGCTGGCATCTTCTTAGCTAATACATTACACCAATCAAGGAAAGTTATCTTAAGCCACAATTAATCTGCTCCCTGGCATATGTTGATAGGAAGGCATCATGCTGTTTCTTAATTAAAAGCAAACGGATTAAAAATGATTAATAAGAGTATTAAATATTCTCTTAAACTAAAGGCTTTAAGATTCTTGAGTAAATCTAGTTGGGTTTTGTTTTTCGGTTGGTTTGTTTTTTTTTCATTCTGAAACCCAAGCAGCATTCATTGTTTTATTTTTTGTGTCTCCCCATACCAAATCTTCCTAAGTTGGGGAGGGCTCTGGAGAACTCTAAATTACCAATGATGGAAATGTCCAAGTTTATAAAGGTGGTAGTAGCTGGATCCAGGTATGTCCATCCATGTAGGGACACATCTATACTATAAACTGCACCACATGATTGAGCTACAACACATGGAAAAACAGTGCTACCCACCTCATGGTCAGCAGGAACTGCTGTGGCACTTCATTTTCTTAGGAACAAAAACACTTTCCTGTCACAGACCCTCAGAGATGTTGTTAGTCCTGAGTGAAACACAGAAGTGGGAAGGTTGCACTGCTGAAGGAGAGCTGATCTCCCTTAGAGATGCCCAAAGTGAGCAAATCTGGAAGCAGGGAAGGAAATGGACAGAGTGCTAGAAAAGGCTCACTGCTGGTCCTTAGTCCTAGGGACTCCTTAAGGGCTTTGAGAAGCCTAGAGGTCACTGAGACAGCACATATTAATAACCAGTCGCAGACAGCTCACCAACTAAGTCAGCAATAAGAGTGAGAGTCTGAAAAAAAAAAAAAACAAAAAAAACCTGTGGTTTGATTTCTGTGTTTGTTGAGACAGAATCTTACTCATGTCCCTGGTTGGTCTGGAACTCCCTGTGTAGCCCCGGCTGGCCTTAAACTCCCTATCCTCCTGCCTCAGCCTCCCAAGTGCTGGGGTTAAAGATATGAGCCACCACCCATTAAGAAATGTGCTGTTTTGTTTTGTTTTTGATCTTTTCAAGACAGAGTCTCTCTGTAGCCACAACTGGCCTGGATTCACTATAGAGACCAGGTTGGCCTCAAACTCAGATCCACCTGCCTCTGCTTCCTAAGTGCTGGGATTAAAGGTATGTGCCACCATGCCTGGCTGAAACTGTGGTTTTTGGTTTTTTTGGGTTTTTGTTTTTGTCTTTTTTGAGACAGGGTCTCCTTGTAGCCACAGTTGTCCTGGAACTCACTGTGTAGACCAGGCTGGCCTCAAACTCACAAAGATCTGCCTGCCTCTGCCTCCCAAGTGTTGGGACTAAATGCATGTGCTACCACACCCAGCTTGAAACCGTGTTTTTAAAGGTATAAAAAGATTGGTAGGCAGTCTGGTTTCCTGCTGCTAGATGCTTCTTGGAGGGTATGAAGAGAACATTCCCTCCACACTTTGTAGGCCATGGAGTTCAGCTGTGGCTTTTGTGCCATTGCTTGTATCTGGGTTTTCTGAAGCCACAAGCCAAGCCTGAGTCCCTGTGGTGCCCACCTATTAAATTACAGCACCAAACTCATTGTCATTCTGACTTTGACTTCGTTAGTGATAACAGAGAAGGATAGCGCACCTTTAAATGACGAGCTTTGTGTTTAATTACCCAAACAAAATGACATAAATATGAATGAGCCCTAATGGTGGTACTTGGTTTTCCGGAAACCATTAACAAAACGATTCCTAAATGATTTGTAAAGAGAATGAGAGAAGAGAGCAAGGAGAAGGCTATTAGGCTTCTAACACACTCCTGGATTATTATGTAGTCAGCCACCTCAGAAATACTCAGCTAAATGATCTTGAAAGAAAGGAGGCAAGAGGTGGGCAGTTGAGACTTTCAGGGCTATAGACTTCTTGACCCTTCTCAAAATTCTCACAGATAATAAATTGGGATCAGTTTCTGGCCTGGTAGCTATACTGTAGCAGCAAGACTTCCCCCAGATCAGGATCTATGTTGTATCTTGTGTTGTCTACTATCACTCCCGTGTATCCTTAAAAGACAGTGGCCCAGCCACAAGGCAGCTTCTCTAGGTAAAGGACTGAGGCACAGTACAGAGCCTTATCTCCTAGGTCTTGCTGAGACTGGAGACTCACTTCAGCATCTGTGTCTCAGCTCCTCAAAAAACATCCCCACATACACACTCTTAAGTAATCTGCTTCTGTCAAACCTGCCAGCTCAAACCTATTGTGAAATAGTAAATGCCAGAGCCTGACAGGACAGAGTCTGACATGAGAATCTGCAGATCAAAAGAGGGAAGAGAGATGAAGGCAGCTCCTATTTGAGAAGCTGTTCTTTCCTTCTCCAATCTCAACAGTAAAGGAGAAATGCCAACAGTGTTTTTATGTCAAGCAAGCTTTCGGGATATTAAACAGTACGGTGTCCAGGCCGGACCTGACTCCTGATATTTGACCAAGATGTATCTGTTTGCAGGCTTATGTTTGGGACAATAATAAGGATCTGGTGGAATGGCTGGAGAAACAGCTGACAGAGGAAGATGGTGTTCGGTCAGTGATAGAGGAGAACATCAAATACATCAGCAGGGACTACATCCTCAAGCAAATCCGCAGGTGAGACCACCAGCAGGGTATTCCTCAAGGACAGCGACTCATTTCTAAAATGTTTAGAATAAACCATGAGGTATGGCGTCCCTGGTCTCTTTAGTCTCCTCCTGTCTGAGACTGCTGTAGTTGACCCACAGATACAGAGGCAGCCCCGAGGCACCCCATGTATTACAGATAATTTACCTGTTATTTACATTTTTGCTTTATTATTTGTATGCTCACTCTGTATGAACAAGAATATTCTATTACATAGCCATAGTAAAATGATCAACTTTAGTAAAGTTTTTGATTAAAAGCTTTTATCTAAAATCTTGCATATGAGCCAAGGACTTAGGAGTAAAGCACTTGCCAAACACTTGGTTCAGTCCCCAGCACCGTCCTGTCCCAATCTGCCATTTGTAGAATACTTCTTATTTTCAATTATCTAAAGTTTCCTTGTGATTTGATTCAGATCATGCATTATGTGCAAGAATGTTGCATGTGTGATGGCATGACCATCACAGAGTACTCCACTGAGACACACCCGAAGTTCACCTGCCCCTCCTGTTAATTTCCATTACCTAGTCAAGACATTACTAGATTTCTCAACTGTGCAATTACTGACCCTCCCTACCCCACACTTGCTGAACAGTTTGTGGGAAAACACTTGAAGGCCAGGGAACTATCTTGCTCCCCATCAAAACTTCTCCTTAGACTTAACATACACTGATGATTCTTGCCTGAACCAGTCTTTACAATGAGGTTGCAGAATAATTTCCAACTGTAACCTGCCCTCCATAATTATGTCACTACTCAGATTCCATAAGCAAAAGTCCCGGTCTTCCCTGATTCACTTGTATACTCACTGTTGATGTAGATTAGTGAATCCCTATTTTCACTATTTTATAGTTCAAATCTGGGACATGTGGCCTTAAAATAAGTACAGATCCATCCAGAAAAGCCTTTCATGCAGGCTCTGTTGTCAGTGCTCCCATTTTTGTTTTGAGAGTTTATTTTTTACTCTTTACTTTCTAACATACCAAAATGTTTTTTGTTCATTTTATACTACTTCTTAGCTGCCAGGGACATTTTTAACAGGAAAAATGAATGAAATAGTGTCTGCAGCTGACCTTGTTAGCATGTTTATCAGACAATTCTTCAGCTGCCCCAATCAAGGCGCTATCTTTTCTTCACCATCCCTAATCTTCCTCTCCAGTTTGGTACAGGCCAATCCAGAAGTTGCTATGGATTCCATCGTCCACATGACCCAGCACATCTCACCCACTCAGCGAGCAGAAGTTGTACGGATCCTCTCCACTATGGATTCCCCTTCCACATAGGATGAGCTTCTCACTCATTCCCACCCTGTCTCCAGAAAAAAGGGCTAGGGCACAGGAGACCCAGCACTGGAGTGGCATTTTGCTTCCCTTTGAGTGTTTCAGGTTCTGTATGACATCCTAGGCTATAGGATCACAAAGCCCAGTCACATATACCCAGGTCAGTATTTATTAGCCCAGCTGCAGTGACAGTCCTCTCTCCATGCATTGGACTGAGAAGGCAATGAAGGGTACAAGCCCGTACCATGAGGTCTTACTATTCAAAAGCAGGGCTGCCCCTCCTATTCTGCCAGCCCTAGCACAGGGCCATGTGAACAGTGTCCAAGGGTCTGCAGCTCCTGCCCCATGAGCCATAGCCACAGGCAACAGGGGAGGGCCAGGGCTGAGGAAGGAGGAAACTTAAATCCATCATTCATTATCCCACATGCAGCCTGGCACAACACCAGGAGAAGAATCGGACCCCATCTAACCATACCAAGATACCTGTTTATGAGAAACATTAGAGCAGGAAACCTGTCGCAAGCTGAGAGAATTCAGAGATGAGGGAAAGCCACAATCTAAGAGGCAGACACAAAAATAGATCAAGTTATTATTCTTGATGTATCAATCTCAACCTTGAGTAACTTTGCTTCGTACACCTGGGCAGAGGGTCAACCTACCACCACCCTGTTTATCACTATGTGACTAGCTGATAGTATGCAGAAGCTATAAGGCCAGTGTATAAGAGACCCAGCCTCTGCTGGGGGTACCAGGGTAGACAGTGCAGGAGCCCGAGGGGGTAAAGAATGAGCTAGAAGGGACTGTCTAGCTTCACCAGTAGTTCATGCCACAGGCAGTGTAGGCCAAGAAAAGAGAAGTCTCTACTTAGAACCTGAAAAGTCACTGTGGAGCTTTGACAGTGCCTGCAGAGTCGCTTATCCCTGTGTCCGGGCAGTTCTCAAGATGGCTGGCATTCCTGCTCTTTGGGCCTTGTCCCTGGCAGCAAGTATGGCAGGCAGGTCCCCGACAACTGTTCAGAAGTTCATGGGGACAGCTGTGCTCTCAGCACCAGAAACTGGACTTCCTGGTGTGTGGAGGCCTCCAGGGAACAAGAATCCACCTGACCTTAAGATCCCTTACAAATCAGTCACGGTGCTGCTGTCTTCTAGGCTTTCTGGTCTCCAATGCCCAGCAGCAAGGGCCTCCTTAGGGGTGGCCCAGAGAGCTTATTTTAACACCCTATTTATCCAAGAAAGCAGCTTGAAGATTCATCCTTGGTGTTCCTAAAGCAAGAGTGGCAGGTGGTCAGGGCTATTGCAGCACCTGGTACCTATGGTGAGGCTAATTTGTCATTGAAGACCAAGGAGGATATCACTAAGATGCCATAGAAGCAGTGATGCGAATGCTTCAGTTCTGAGCCTTAACCTTGGAGTTCACACACCAGAGAGAGCTCACCTCCCCTTCAGGAGTACCTTGTGCAGATATTTCAGAGGAGGTGGTCAGCAGTGCTGCATCGCAGGAGGACACCAGAGGGCTGGATGCACAGGTTGACGCCCCCCCACCCCAGGAGTTGGCGTCTCCACCAGCCCTAGTGGAAGAAACAGGAAAGGCAGGAGTAGGTGGGGACAGTCTTCAGTCCAGGGAAGCTTCCACTGCTGCTAGTTACTTGCTCACCTGGTAGGAAGAAGGAGGTCTTCTCCAGCCTCCACACTTGGCTACAGCACACCCAGACCGTCACTCCCACTGCTAGGAGGCCTGTAGGAGCTTCTTCAGAGGTGAGATGGGCTCTGCTGTACAACTCTCCTTTTCCTACTGCCCCATCCCAGGACAGGGAGTTTTCCTATGGAAAGGTCAGAAAGAGCCACAGCACATGGGCAGTCTGCTAGTCCTACAGCCCATTACACATGCAAGGTTACTGAGGCAGGAGGGTGAATGATGTATTGACCAAGACTTGCTCGAACTGAGATTGCCATATTATCTATTCACTTCATTCACAAAGCAGCCTTCACTCGTGTCCGAGAGAACTGGATGGATACACAAGCCAGTGAGCAAGGAGCTTCAGTCAAATGCACTCTTTTATGTTTTGTTGAATAAACCTCCACATTTGTAGAAGAGCCATGGTTTGTCATTTCAGTCCATGCCTGACCAACCTCCCAATCTCTTGTTCCACATGCAGCAGGGTTGCAGAAGTCAAGAGGGGAGACAAACCCCTTGTTGGCCCTCTAATACCAAATATCTTGTCTCCTGAAATTGCTAACAATGAGCAGGGATGGCAGCATGAAGCGGCCTGTCCTGTTCTGCACCGTCTTATGAAACTACCAGTATTCTGGAACCCTCCAGCTAAATATTGATTCTTTAGTGGTGTTTTTCCATAGAGTATACTACTATTGAGAGCTGGGTGAGGGGGTCCGGGTAGGGTGCTCCCCCACAAAGGAAATTGGTTTACAGTAGGGATAAGAAAGGCCTTGGGGGGCTGGAGAGATGGCTCAGTGGTTAAGAGCACTGACTGTTTTTGCAGAAGACCTGGGTTTGAATCCCAGCACCCACATGGCAGCTAACAACTGTCTGTAGCTCCAGTTCCAGGGAATCTGACAGCCTCTTCTGCCCTCCTCAGGCATTGCACGGCATGGGTGCACTTACCTACATGTAGGCAATACATGCATACACATATAATAACAATAATAAAATTTAAAAAAAGAAAAAAGAAAGGCCTTGGGGAAGAAGGAACTCAACCTGTTCATTGGTACCAGTTTACAGAAGTCGCTTTCCCAGCATGTAGCATTTCCAATATACTTGGTGCTATAAGCTCTGGGATGACCTACCTCTTGTTGAAGATTTTAGGAAGAGGTTTTAGGCTTTCTGGTTTTCGGGTTTTTTTGGGACCGAGTCTCACTATGTAGCCCTGGTTGGCTTGGAACTCACTATGTAGTTAAGGCTGGCATCAAACTCACAGGGATCTGCCTGCCTCTGCCTCCTGAGTGCTGGTATTAAAGCTGACTTTCTGAAGTTTGAATTCTGAGCACATTTGGCACTAGGGGCAGGAAGGTCATTATTGGGTACCCTTAGCCCTCTGGCTCAGTTCCTCCGAACAAACTCCATGAACCCATGTAGTAAATGCAGGCATAAGTGCCAACCCCTGAGCATCTTTAACTCAGTTTCTCTCCCTCCTCTCTCCCTCCTGCTCTTTCCCCACCTCCTCAGTAAAGCAGAGGGTGATTTTTTTCTGAAATGAAATGTTAAAAAGTAAATCATATTGGGGGGCTGGAGAGCTGGCTCAGCTGTTAAAAGTACTGAATGCTCTTACAGAGGACCTGGGTTCAGTTCCCAGCACCCACATGGCAATTAACAACTGTATGCAACTCCAGTTCTAGGGGAACCTGACGCCCTCTTCTGACATCTGCAGGCATTGCACAGCACTGTGCACCTACATACATGGCACTCATATGCATAAAAAAATTATTTTTTTTAACGAAAGAAGCCAGATATGGTGGTGCATGCCTTTAATCCCAGCACTTGGGAGACAGCCAGAGACAGGCGGATATCTGTGAGTTCAGCCTGGTCTACATAGCGAGTTCCAGTCTAGTTGAGTCTAGAGGCAATCCCTATTTCAAAAAGACCCCCCCCCAATATAAATAAATATATATATCAAAGCCTCCATTGGTGTGACTTTGGGTAATAAGGCAAAGACCAAAGAGCAAGTGTCCTTTGACCAAGTCCTAGGCCACTTCTAGTTACCTAACTGAAAAAAGAGGAATAGTGTGATGACTGCAGATGCTTAGTGACCATCCAGGGAAGGACTGTGCAGATCATGGAGCCAGGTTGTAGCATTAGGCTGTGGGAGAGGCACTGAGCTGGAGTGAACTGTTAAGACTGTCTGGGCTCCAAGATCCTGGTCACAAGGTGGTTCACACTGGCCCTTGATCCATCAAGTGAGGCAGAAAACTCTGAGGGCCGAAGCCTGTTGTCAGAAAAGAATATGGTCATCTGCAGTTATTGAGGGGTCACTGAGGTACTGAATGAAAGCAAAGCAGACATTTGGGGGGGGGGTGATGAACAAAGCAAGCAGGCATCAGGTAACTGATGGTTTGAGCTTGGAAGTGTGTGGAAAGAGCCTGGTCGAAAATTGAGTGTCCTGGGTGCCAAGAAATCTGGATCCAAGCTCTTCTTCCTTGTACATACTGTCCCTGAGTTGGCAGAGTTGCCCAAGACAAGGAATGCAGAAAGTAATGGGGAACTGTCAGCTATTTTCAGCGCTCCAAAGATGCACATGCCTCAGATAACTCAGTTGTCTTTGTGCTCACAGGAGTTTCTCTGGTCCTGGAACTGTGGTACTGGCACTTAATAAGTAGTGGGCTCTTACAAGTAGTGGGCACTTAATAAGTAAGGGTACTAGGACATATGCAAAATGCATTATTTTAGTAAGCAATGGTGGGAGGGTAGAATAATGGAGCCTCCACCCCAAGAAGATGTGAAACCAGACTAGGTTTCACCAGGTGGGAACTGAAAGACGGGCTCGATCACAGAGGCTGAATGAATCCCAAACATTCTGACTAGCTGATGATTCTAGAGTAAGCAGGAAGGCACTAGATGTGAAGAGAGATTGAGATAACTCTAAAACTTAGACTACGGAGTTGGGAAAAGGCTAACAGCATTCTTGCCTGCAGGGGGTTCAAGCCCACAACCCCCCGCACAGTGATGATTGGGGATGAGTAAGCACGCCGTTCGCCAGCCCACGCTGCCCCCAGTACTGGGGACAGTCAGACACAGGCGGGAGTCTAGTCAAGCAGGGACTCATTTATTGCGGGCGTTACAGAGCTTATAAAGGCACCTGGAAATATCCCCCCCCCCCCAGGATGTATCTTAAGGATGGTCACGTGCTGATCATGCACTCCTCAGCAGTGCGGAAGTTTCCTTCAGACTTTTAAAACAAGTCATGCCGCGCCCCAGTAACTTCCTCTCAGACCTCTGCAAGGTGGGCCCTTTAGGTCCCCACACTTGCCCATACTGCTGGGCCCTAAGAGCACAGATAAAGCAGGGTATGGTAGGTCACAGCAAGTTTCAAGCCAGCCTGGGGTCACAGCAAAACCCTGTCTCAAAAAATGGGCTGGGAAGCCTAAGCTGGGCTCTCAGTCTCCAGGGAAAGCTCCTGACTCCTTGTCTATGAAATGTGGATAACAATAGAGAACTCATGGGGTTTTGTTGAGAAGTCACATTAGTTTAACATGAATCCATTGCTTGGGTGTCACTAGCAGTTTCTCAGTACATGTCAGACTTCTCTGTGCCTTGCCCCCCCTTTTAAAAATATTTTATCTTGGGGGGGGCAGTGCAGACACACCAAGATGCACATGTGGAAGTCAGAGGACAGCTTTCAGGTATTGGAACTCAGCATGAGTTCAGGGGATCAACCTCCAGCTATCAGACTTGTTTGTGGGCAAGCACGTTTATCTACTTAGCCATCTTGCCAATCCTACCTGGCTCTTTCTTATAAGACTGGAGACCTGTTGTGACTCAGAAATGCCTTTCTCATAGGGCATTGTCAGACTATCCCTCTACATCCAGGGATCATCTAGGCATGGAGCAGGCATGGATGCCAAGGGGGAAGCAATACTGAGGAATATTGCAGCCAAGTCAGGAGGCTAGCCACTGAGCCTGGCTGTCATTATAAGGGACCTCAAACAGCTCAGGAGTCTTTGGAATGAGGTTTACTTTCCCTGAGATGTAAAACAGTAGAATGAGATCCCAAAGATTTCTTCCAGCTCTAAAAGCACTTTAATCTGGCATTCTTGATCAAGCCAAACTCCCAAGTAATAGCCCCTGCTCAGTACCATTGTCAGTAACAGTAGAAACAAGCCAATGGCAAGGAAGACCAGTACCCAGCCAACCTTCCATCACTGTCCTAGTAACAGACCAGCACCCTAGCCAGAAAGTTAACAGAATGGGAAAGACAGCCATAGGCGGTCTTGCTAAGATCTCCATACCTCCACCCAGAGTAACTGTGAGTCTGTGAAGAAATGCAACCTCAAGGGCTGTAGGGATGCACACCTTTAATCCCAGCACTTGGGAGGCAGAGGTAAGTGAATCTCTGAGTTTGGAGACAGCCTGGTCTACATAATGAGTTCCAGACCAGCCAGTGCTACATAGTGAGACCCTGTCTCAAAAAAAAAAGAACCAACCAAAATGCACCCACTAAAAAAAGGCAGTGCAGGAGCTAGAGAGGTGACTGGGTAGTTAAGAGCACTGACTGCTCCTTCAGAGGACCAGGGCTTAGTTCCCAACACCAATATGGCAGTGAACAACCATTCGTAATCCAGCCCTCTTCCAGCCTCCTTGGGTATTGCACGAATAATACACTTACATGCATGTGGGCAAAACGCTCATACACATAAAAATAAATTTAAAAGGAAAAAGAAGAAAAAAAAACCAATGTAGACTTCCAAACTGCCTAAATACTGAATGTGTCCACACATACAAATGCATAAATAGACAGCAAACAAGGTAGACCTGGCTCAGGGAAGATCTACGCAAGTCATTGACTGACCACTAGGCATAGGGTGGTTCAATGTAGCTGGGCTTCAAAATACTTGAAAAAAGTGGACCAGGCATGGTAGCACATGCCTTTAGTCCCAGCACTCAAGAGGCAGAGGCAAGCATATCTCTGTGAATTCCAGGCTAGCCAGGACTACATAGTTAGACCCCATCTTTGAAAAAAAAAAAAAAATGTAAAAAGAAACATGGCCAAAACATCATTGTCTGTGTACAATGTGGGAAAGAGAATCTACAGATTCGTCCAAGATATTATGAAAAAAGATTAAGCACTTAGGAGGTAAAAGGAGGAAAATGGAGAGTTCAAGGACTGCCTTGTCTACATAGCAAGTTCGAGACCAGCCTCGGATACATAAGTCTCAACCAAAAATAATGATAATGATAATGGAATATAAAAGAAAATAAAGAAGACCACTTTTTTTTTGGGGGGGGGTCTTTTTGAGACAGGGTCTCCCTGTAGCCCCAGCTGTCCTGGAACTCACTATGTAGACCAGGCTGACCTGGAAGTCACAAAGATCCTCCTGCCTCTGCCTCCTGAGTGCTGGGATTAAAGGTGTGTGCCACCATGCCCAGCTGAAGACCACCTTTAAGAAGGGAAAAATGAGGGCTGGAGAGATGGCTCAGTTGTTAAGAGCACTGACTGCTCTTGCAGAGGATCCAGGTTTGAATCCTAGAACCCACATGGCGGCTAACAACTGTCTGTAACTCCAGTTCCAGGGGATCTGATGCCCTCTTCTGACCTCTGCAGGTATTGCACAACATGGATGCACTATGCATGCAGGAAATATACTCACATATACAAATTTTTTTTAAAAAAAGAAAAATGAGGGGCTGGAGAGATGGCTCAGCGGGTAAGAGCACTGACTGCTCTTGCAGAGGACCCGGGTTCGAGTCCCAGCACCCACATGGCAGCTACAAACCGTCCTTAACTCCAGTTCCAGAGGAATCCGAAGCTCTCTTCTGACCTCCGCATTGCATGACCTGGGTGCACTCACATACATGCAGGCAATACACTCATACACATAAAAATAATAAAATATTTTTTTAAAAAGTTGAAAAAGAAAAATGAGAACCTCTAATTACTAAGAATATATTAATGTTCATTTTTCAACCAAAAATTATGAGACATTCAAAGAAAAAAACCCTCAGTGGGGAAAAAGCGTCAACAAACTGTGGGAGCAGAGGTGTTGGGCTTATCAGACAGACCAAATTGACTATTACAAATACGATCAGGGTCTGGAGTGTGCTGTGACAGAGACACTGAGTATGAGTAAGGCCCTGCTGTGCTCAATCCATGATGTACACACATACACAACTAAAACTGCATTTTACAAAAATTTTATGTGTAGAGTGTTTTGCCTACATGTATATAAGTGCATCACATGTGCAGTGCCCACAGAGGTGAGAAAAGGGTATCAGATCCCCTTAGCACCATGTGGGTGCTGGGAACTGAACCCACATTCTCTGCAAGAGCACCCAGTGCTCTTAACTGCTGAACTATCTCTCCCGCCCAAGAAACCGAATTTTAAGAATTAAAATGTGGGCTGGGAGTGGTAGCACACACCTTTAACACCAGCACTCAGAAGGCAGGCAGATCTCTGAATTCGTAGCTAGCCAGGGCTACATAGTGAGACCCTGTCTCCAAAAGGAAAAAAAGAAAGAAAGAAGGGGAGGGGAAGTGTGTGGCAATGAGTTAACCAGTAGAGAACCTCAATAAGAACAAATTCATCTTAAAAATAAATTCTGATAGTTGGGTGTGGTGACACATGCCTGCAAGCCCAGCACGCAGGGTGCAGAGGATAATTACTGCAAGTTTGAGGCCAGCCTGATCTGCACTGAGATCCTGTCTCAGTCTGAAATGCTCTAACAAAGATGGACCCTAAAAAGACAAGAATGTGTAAACTTGAGGACACAGCAGTAGAATCAGCGAATGTGAAGAACTGAAGTGAACAGTCTCAAGCAATGCAGCAGCTCTGGGCATGACCACAGACACAATGGGAGCCCATTAGAAGGAAAGGGGAAGAAACGGTTGAAGACAATTCCTTAACCAGATGGTAAACATTAGCCTCCATAGCTAAGACACTATAAACAAGTAGAATAAATGCAGAGGTCAACACTGATAGAGCCAAACTGCTGAGAGATGAAGTCTAAGAGAAGCACGCAGCAAACAGCAAAACAAACATCACCAGAACAGTGTGTGCCAGCAGGCGGTGGGCTGACCACGGTGTGAAAAACACGCTGGGACTGAGAGGTAGCTCAGGAGTCAAGGGTGCTCACTGTCTTCCAGAGGACCTGGTTTCAGTTTCCAACACCCACATCAGGCAGCTCACAGCTGCGAGTCACTCCAGCTCCAGGAGATCTGACACCCTCTTCTGGCCTCCATGGGCACCCACACATGTGGCATAAACACACAAATGCTTTTTTTTTGTTTTTTGGTTTTTGTTTTTTTCTTTTTGAGACAGGATCTCCCTGTAGCCCCAGCTGGACTGGAACTCGCTATGTAGACCAGGCTGGCCTCAAACTCACAGAGATCCACCTGCCTCTGCCTCCCAAGTGCTCCAAAAAGCATATTAAAGATGGTCAACATCACAGATATTGGAGAATGACAAAGCTACAAGATAGCACGTCACCTGCTTTAGGGTGGCTACTGTGAACCTTGTGCACTGTTAACGGGAATGTAAAAAGGGGTAGCTGCTATTGAAAACAGTTCCTCAAAAACCTCTTAGCTCAGCATAGTGGCACATGCCTTTAATCCCGGCAGAGGCAGGTGGATATCGAGGACAGCCTGGTCTACATAGTGAGTTCCAGGCTAGCTGGGGCTATGGGGAGACACTGTCTCAAAAACACCAAAAACTTCTTTTAATTTTTTAATGTTTGTGTTCTTGTCTGTGTGGAGGTATGCCATGTGAGTGCAGGTGCCCAGAGGGCCAGAAGAGGGCATCAGAACCCCTGGACTTGAGGTTACAGGCACTTGTGGGCTGCCCAATGTGGGTGCTGGGAATTGAACGCAGGTCCTCTGCGAGAGCAGTAAGCACTCTTAATTGCTGAGCCATCTCTCCAGCTCCAGAGTTTCAGTTTTATGAAAAAGTTCTAGAGATTTGTTTCAAAGCAACATAAATATACCTGTCTTTTTAAAATACATAACTCAGACCGGTGTGGTGGCACAAGCCTTTAATCCCAGCACTTGGGAGGCAGAGTCAGGTGGATCTCTTTGAGTTCAAGGCCAGCCTGGTCTACCTAGCAAGTTCCAGGCCAGCTGGGGCTACAGGGAGACCCTGTCTCAAAGAGACCAAATAAAATAATAATAATAATAATATAGTTAACTCAGTATGTCAGAGTTCATGTTTTTTAAAAAAATATTTCATTTATTATTTTTATTTTATGAGTGTATTGCCTACATGTATGTAAGTGCACCTTTGTCATGCAATGCCTGAGGAGGTCAGAAGAGTGTCAGATGCCCTGGCACTAGAGTTATGGATGGTTGTTAGCTGCGATGTGGGTGCTGGGAATTGAACCTGGGTCCTCTGTAAGAGCAGCCAATGTTCTTAACCACTGAGCCATCTCTCCAGCCCCCAGATTTCATGATTTTAACCACTGTACATAGACACACATACACATATATATATGGCATCCTACTTAATACATAAGGTATTAAAAGGAACAAATGAACAAAACTTTTACGAAAGTTATATTAAAACTTGAGAACCTGTTCACAGGTTCTAGCAGGAGAGCACAGGTACTCATATACCTTTGATCAAAGACAAATCCTCTATCAACTTTGGAAGGGACATACCTGAGCAGTAAGGGAGAAGGGGATGGTCACCTGAACAGCCAGGTAGTTGCATCAACTCACAATCAATGGAATGACAGATATCCAGCCAGAGTAACCTCAGGTTCACAGAAATTACACTGAATTCAAAAGGACTAAATACTACAATCAACGCAGAGAGTGGGAGCTGGAGAGATAGCTCAGCAGTTAAGAACACTGGCTGTTCTTACAGAGGATCTGGGTTCGATTTCCATCACCCATATGGCGACTAACAACCGTCCATAATTCCAGTTCGAGGGGATCCGACCCCCTCTTCTGACCTCCATGGGCATTGCACGACACAAGTATACTTACATGCAGGCAATATACACATACACATAAAAATAATTTTTCACTTTTATTTTTATTTTATGTGTATGCATGAATTGCCTGCATGTAGGTAAGTGCACCCGTGTTGTGCAATGCCCACAGAGGACAGAAGAGGCTGTCGGATCCCCTGGGACTGGAGTCACAGACAGTTGTTAGCTGCCATGTGAGTGCTGGAATTTGAACCCGGGTCTTCTGCAAGAACAACCAGTTTTCTTAACCGCTGAGCCATCTCTCCAACCCTGAACCATTTAAATCATTCAAAAGGGAAGGCAACACTTTTTTTTTTTTTTGGTGTTTTTTGTTGTTGTTTTTTTAAATTAACCATATGTGCTATTTACACAAGAAACATTAGATTCAAAGACAGAACAGAAGTAAAAGTTCAGGGGCTGGAGAGATGGCTCAGTGGTTAAGAGCACTGACTGCTCTTGCAGAGAACCCAGGTTTGATTCCCAGCACCTGCAGGGGATTTGAGCCTGCAACCCCGCCCCCCCCCAATGATGACGGGATGAGTAAGCACGCTGTTCGCCAGTCCTTGCCGCCCCCAGCACCAAGGACAATCAAACGCAACTGGGGAGTCTAGTCAAGCAGGAACTCATTTATTGCAGGCCTTACAGAGCTTATAAAGGCATCTGGAAATCCCCTTCCCCCCTGAGGGTGTATCTTAAGGATGGTCACGCGCTGATCATGCGCTCCTCAGCAGTGAGGCAGACTTTCAAAACAAGTTAGGCCGTGTCCCAGTAACTTCCTCTCGGACCTCTGCAAGGCGGGGCCTTTAGGTCCCCACAAGCATCCATATGGCAGCTAACCAACCATAACTCCAGTTCCAGGCAATGATGCCTCGTCTGACCTCCTTGGGCACTGCACAACACAGATGCCCTTACATACAGGCAGGCGATACACTCATACACATAAAAAGTAAAGTTTTTAAAAAAGAAGTGTAGAAAACTCCATATGTGCAAACAGGAGCCAAAGCAGGGAATGACTATGTTAGTGCTGGAGAGCCATCTGCTTCTGCCTCCTGAGTGCCGGGATTAAAGGTGCTCACCACTTTACCCAGCTCAGATTATATTACAATTGTTGTGCTTCAAAGACATACCTCATTAAGAAAACAAGACAAGCCAGACTAGGAGAAGATATTTGCCAATCATTTATCCAATAAAGGACTGACTCATTCAAACATATATAAGGAATTTATACAAGAAACAAGATGACTCAAAATAAGCAAAAGACATAAATAGACATTTTACAAAAGAAGCTGAATGGCTAAAAACAATCTGAGGAGAGGTAGGACATCTGAAGCTGTGATCAGAGTCCTCACTAGAAAGGCTGGAGTCAGAAAACTGAGGGTCATTCGGTATTGGCCAGGTGTGGTGAGTCTGAACTTTTGCACAGGAATGCTGGGAATGTAAAGTGATACAGGCACTCCGGAAAAGTTTGGTCATTTCCTTCAAAGTTAAACTCATCTATAACTTACATACCCAGGAGTTCCCTGCCTATCCAAGAGAAATGAAAACATGTTCCACAAAGATGTGAGTCCACATCAGCCTTATACATGATCAGCACAGTGTGGAAAGAGGCCAAGTGTTTATCACAGGGGAGTGGACAAACAAATGTAGTTTTAGAGATATAATGGAACATTAAGCTAATGAAAAGGAATATACTACAATTGTAATGTGCTGTAATAGATGGACTCCATGCTAAGTAAAAGAAGCCAGACACAAAGGCTTCTTATTGTCTGACCTTTTTTATATCCAACACCCAGGAAAGGGGACTCTGTAGCTACAGGAAGTGAGTTATTCCTTGGCAGGGTCCAGGGATTCACTGTAAAGCAGCATGGAGGATCTGTGCGCTAGCGGGGATGGGGGGTGGGGGCTTGGGGGGTGAAAACGCCCTAGAATTAGAATGTTGCTGGTAATACAACTCCAGAGTTTGCGAATCACTGAACTGTGCATTTAGGTAGGTTCTGAGATATGTAAATCTGCATGGGTAGGTTCTGAGATATGTAAATTATACCTCAGTAACAAAGTACACCTGTAAATCTGACAAGGGGCACCGTGCGCCAGCACCCCAGCTCCCTGTGCCTGTTCCACCAGCTCCTCCGGTGATAGCTGCTCTCTGGCGGCCAATTGCTTTTTTTCAAGGCTTCCTTCCTTGGCATCAGAGGTGTAGCCCTAAGCTGCTCTCTTCCAGCTTCTCTAGAAAAGCTTGTTAAGAGAGAGGATCCTGGGTGGAGCTCCATCTGCTAGCCCTGCTGCCCTCCTACTCAAAATAGGGTAGCTGAGCACAGAAATCCACCCTGGCACCTTTATAAGCAAATCAAGCTACAAAATGAAGCCTTTTAGGATCCAAATCATTACAACTGTCTCTCTCACCCATTTTTACTACCTTTTTTTCTCAAAAATCTGCTAGAGCCAGCCACTGTGGATCTGGCCCAGCCAAGTCCACCCCTGAGTCTGAGAAAGCCTGGCAGAGGAAGGGAGGGAGGGAGAGCAGGAGGCGAAGTTCACAGCAACTGGACACCATTTCTGTGATCCCGGGTCCCACCCTTGCTTTTGCCACAGGCCCAGACTGAATTTCTTATTCAGCTCCCAATAGGAACTTCAGCAGTACAAGGTAGATCCCCTCCTATCCAGACACTGGCCCTCAAGGAGCTCCAACCAGTCATTACTGTTTGGAGTGAGGACACCTCACGCCCAACCCTCAGCACAGCTGCACAGGCACAAACCACCGGAGCTTGTGACAACCCCCTGGGCGGGCATCCTGGCCACCAAACCCTGTGCTTTGAGCAGCCTGCAGTAAGGCTTCTTTCCCTCCCACACTGGCTCCTGGGCTCCGCCCTGAGCATCAGCCCAGTAAGAGTTGTACCTTTTGGGTACGGTCCTGCCTCCAGGCTTTATGCTGTTTCCAAGCCCACACCCAAGGTTACCTTAGGCACCAGCAGAGGCAGTCTGGGGGTGTGTGGACTGCTCAACCCCTGCAAAGCATCTACCCTAAAATATCTGCATATTAAGCTAACAGAGACAAGTTTCGCCTTCAAAGGGAGAGGATCAAAGTGTTGTCATCTTCTAATTTAATCCTTTTGTTGCATCAATGGTCTTAGGAGGGATGAGAGAGATCAAAATAAAAATGGAAACAAACTATAGCTTTGTGGCTGTTGTGTTTTAGTCTTTTTTTTTCTTCCCTCAATTTGGGCCATAAAATAGGTCAGCTCCATTACTGATCAGCCTTCCCACAAATATTTAAAACAAATTGAATTGCACACCCAATACCCATCACAATTACACCAGGCACAATAACTAAATTAGCAATTCAACAAAATAATTGGAAATGCGATTCTCTCTATTCCACCAGTCTCCCTCGAGGGTTTAGCCGATCTATGGGGGAAAACTCAGCTTTCCTAATTCTGCAGCTAATTAGAGACACACTTGTAAATGAAGTTGTTTGTCTTAAAGTTGAAATTCTCTTCTGGGGGTGGGGGGAGAGGAGGGGGAGACGAGAAAGTCCTTGCTCCAGAATCAGTACCTATGTATGAACACAGAGGTACAGAGAACAGCCACATCCTCAATTAATAAAGGATCACCATTTCGCCATCACTTAACAGTAACGAGCTAATCAGAAGGGCCCACCTGGCTCCCATACGGAGGAACACACATTTAATGACACCAGCCGCAGGGGCTGCAGGGAGGGTCAAAATTGTGAGGCCCACAGCAGCCTCAGTGACAGAGCCCATGATTTCAGCTGCTTCTGGTACCACCTGGATGGGGCAGAGAACCAAAGGCTTATGCAAAAGGGAGCCAGAGAGGCTCCCCTCTGACCTTCCTCCCCTATAGGGCCACCAGGATCCAAGGTAGGACCCAAGCTGGCCAAGCCCTTCCTTGGCCCACTTGCCCAATCCACTGGGAGAAGCAATCTTGAGGCTCCAGTTGTCCTGTCCTTGGCCTCTTTTTATTCCTTCAGAAGGAAAGCTCACTATTTATATAACCAAGAACTAGGCCTTTCATCTGTCCCCTCAACCTCCTCCTTGAGGATTGAGATGTGACCTTAAAACAGTGTCCACCAGGCCCCAGAGGCTTGAGGGGTCAGCCACCAGGTGTCTCAGCAGGCCTGGCCTGTACCCATGGGAGCAAAGCTCTGCCCCCACTGGCAAGACAAGAGATGACAGGGTGCCCACGAGCCTCCAATCCAGGATCTGGGGATTCATTGAAGCTCCTACACAGCCCCGCCTCCTGCTGATTGATTCAAAAGCCCCTCCCTTGTCTGCTTATTTCCTCAACAATGCCTACAGGGAGTTATCACACTCAATTGTTCCCTATTAACCTTAAATGTGACTCTAAAAGCTAAGCTACAGCCTGAGAACACAGGATCAGACAAATACCTGGGACATGAGAGTCTGCCCCCAGCCTAATCCCTCAGGTGGGCCTGGGGCTCCCAGGAGCACTCTGGGCACCAAGTGCCAACCACCCATGTTTGTACCACTTTCACTTACCCCAGAACTCTGGAGATATCACAGCCCCAGCCATCTTACAGGACAAGCCTAGCATAGGTGGTAACGTAGCCTCTTCCACCTCCTGACAGTTGGACTCCGGCTTGCCCATCTATTGACCATTTATCTGACTTTCCATTTTAGTGTTTGCTGACTCACAAGAGTTTGGGAAATAGTTATGCAGGCCTGAACTGTCCACTGCAGTATCTAGTAGCCCCACTTCAAGTGCTCAAAAGCAACACCCAGCTAGTGACACCCTACCAGATGACAGGGCCAGAACTGCACCATCCTAGCTCTCTGGGACAGCTCTGGTCTACATGCCCTGGGCCACTCCTGGGGTCAAAAGAGGCACCTCCTGGGCTCTCTGGGTCTTACCACAGGACAGAGGAGGAACAGCCTGGAGCTACTTTCTCTGGAAACTGCAGAGCAGTGGGCTAACTGATTTGAGCTCCTATTAGCAGCACCTGCATATTAAAGCAACCTGGCCCTCGTGGAGGCTGGGCTCTCAGCATCAGACCTGAAGGCCCCAGGAGGAAGTGCCCAGAGCACCAGGGTTACTGAGTTCTCCCTGAGGAGGACCAGATCTATAGCAAAGTGAAATCACACCTGAAAGCGTCTTCAGAGCCCAGGCTCCCAGGAGTAGCTGTAGGAACACACAGTGGCAGCTCTGGGTGAGACCTGAGCTGGAGTATAGGGAGCCCTTCAGGAGGGCGGGCAGCAGGGAGCTTCCCAGCACTGAACTTCGGACACCAGCCAAAACAGCTCTCTCGAGGCTTCAGACAGAGACTGCTACATAGTAGGCGGAAGGAGCTGACAGCAGAGCCAGGAGCAACATCCTCAGGCCTGTGCTTCCATCTGGGAAGGTTCCTTCATCTAGAGGCCATCACTGCCTACCAAAGGCTCTGAAGAAATGGGGCTGACACATTACTGCCAAGGATCCTGAGTCTGACTTCTATTTCTCCACCTTCCTTCCTTTTCTTCTCTCCTCTTCTGCCCCTTTTTTTTCTTAGGAATCATTTCAGAGCCAGTGAGGCTCAGTAGGTAAAAAGTTCTTACCACTAAGCCTGACTTCCTGAGTTAGATCACCTGGACCTACATGGTGGATGGATAGTAGTGATCCCTACAGAAAGTACTCTGACCACCATATATGTACCACCCCACCCACATAACACAAATAAATGTAAAACAATTTTTTAAATATTTTATTTTTAATTATGTTTATGTGTATGTCTGTGTTGGTATATGCATGTACGTGCAGGTGCCTGTGGAGTCCAGAAGAGGGTATCAGATTCCCTGGAGCTGGAATAGAAGTGACTGGGAACTGAGATTCTAGGAACCAAACTCAGGTCCTCTGCAAGAGCAGTATCTGCTTTTAACTGCTGAGCTGTCTCTCCAGTTCCCACTTCTCCACCTCTCTGTCCTCTGCTGAGAGCACCACAGAAGCCCATACTGTAGCTGACCCTATCTATGACAGAGACCCTAAGTATGATCTCTAGCTTTCTGCTTCTGTTCTTCACCCAGAGCACCACAGAAGTCCATATTGGGCCATGTGTCCCCAAATTGCTGAAGCACCCCTAGATAGATGCAGTACTTCCATGACTTAGGAAGGGTGAATCACAGAGCAGCAGTGGAGCTATGGCACAGGAGCCCATGGGAATAAGCTTTTGTCCTGCGTAGTGATAGAGAGGGGAAAGGGGGTGGGCAGGAAGCTGTGTGTCACTGTCAGAATGTCTCCTGGGGCCTTATACTCCTTTCCTACCCTATGAGTGATATGGAATTGGATTTTTTTTAACCTCTCCACATTCTTTTAAATTTTCTTTCCTAAGAATTTAGCATTCTGAGCTCAACAAATGAACCCTGAGGACCCTAACCAGAAGAAATACACCAGTGAACTTCTCAGGAATGTAAATGCTGTTCAGTGATGACCCCACTGGAGACCCTCAGGGCAGTAGGAAGGGTGCCCCAGAGGAGATCCACAGTCACACACAGAAACAAGAGTTAGCTAAGGCTGGCTGGCCGCCTGGCCAACAAAAGGTGCAGGTAATGAGGGCTTCATCGATAGAGCAGCGGGACAAATTGAACACACACAAATTGCAGGGTGATATGGATCCCTCAGACTGAAGAGAGAATTAGTTAATGAACTTAGCAAATTGCAGGCAATTTTTGAACTGTTATTAAGAAGGAGAAAGGAAGAAAAGACGGAAAATGCAGTAGACATGCTTAAAAACAAAGGTTTGGTTCAGAGGCAGGCTCTATTTAATTCCTAGCACCACTCCAATGCACAAGCACATTCATCAGTTTAAAAAGCAAAAGCACCATCAGAGACACAGCAAGCAAGGTCCGTTCATTTCATACAGGCCTGGGGTTGGGGCTGGTCTAGATTAAGCAAACCACAGAACAGGTAGCAGGGAGTGGTTCTGTCAAGGTATCACAGAGGCTGGCCCAGCTGGCATCAGATGTGCCCACTCTGTGCCTGCAGCCCGGGGCTCCTTTCTGCAGTCCCTTGCCCCGTATCCTCTCATTTCGGAGTCTGGCCCAGGGGAGACACTGGGCTTGGCTTCAAAACATTCTATACAGAGTGACTGCTCTATCCTGGGGAATGGTACCAAGGTTTATAACGAATGTCACATTTGGATTAATTCTGAGACTCAGCTCCCTTTGGATCAAATGCTAAGAGGGAAAGAGGTGGAGGCAGTCCAGCAATGCATGTGGAGACAAGAAAACGGCTCTAAAACGAAATGACCGGCTCTCCCTTCCCTCTCTTTCTCCTTCCTTCCCTCCTTGTGACTGTGATTTAATTGGTCTTTTGAAGAATCAACATGTGAAAACTACACACTTATGGGGTATCAATCATGTATGTACTATATGGCATTTAAGTCCAGGCAAGCATGGCTGTCTCCTAAAATAACTACCATTTCTTTGTGGTAACAACTTCAGGGTCCTCTTCTAGCTTTTTGTTTTGTTTTGTCTGAGACAGTCTCCCTGTAGCCCCAGTTGTCCTGGAACTCACTGTGTAGATGAGGCTGGCCTTGAACTCAAGAGATCTGCCTGCTTCTGCATCCCAAGTGCTGGGATTAAAGGCGTGCGCTACCATGTCCAGCTCTTCTAGCTTTTTTGAAATATATAGTACATCATCAATATGCACCATCACCTTCTTGGGCACACCACAATCTCTCCCAATGCCTCTTTCCTCCTACTTTCCTGGGCTCTGCCGTCACTGCTCTGCTCTCAAGAGCAGCATCTTTAGATTCCTCCTGACTGAGACCATGCAGGGCTCTTCCTTCTGCATTTGACTCACCTAACTCAATTATCTCTAGCTACAATCACACTGTCACAGATGACAGGTCTTGTCCTTTTTATATGGTTGAATACTATTCCACTGTGTATACGTACCACATTTTATGCATCATTAGTTGATGAACTTAGGTTGAGTCTTTGTTAGAGACTGTGCCTCACCATGCACCCTGGCTGAAACTCACTACGTAGACCAGATAGGCCTCAAATTTGTGATTCTCCTGCTTTTGCCTCACAAGTGCTGGGATTATAGGCATGCACCATCACACCCAGCTCTTGGCTATTATGAATAGTACTGCAATAAATGTGGACATGCCAATGTCTTGATGTCTTTTCTTTCTTAATATTTTATTACTTTTATGTGTGTGAATGTATTGCCTGCATGTATGTGAAAGCACCTGTGTCATGTAATGCCACGGAGGTCAGAAGATTGCTTCAGATTCCCCTGGAACTGGAGTTAAGGACAGTTTGTAACCACCATGTGGTGCTGGGAATCGAACCTGGGTCCTCTGCAAGAGCAGTCAGTGCTCTTAACCACTGAGCCATCTCTCCAGCCCCATGTGGAAGTGCCGATGCCTTTTCAACATATTACCCTTGGATGAATTTTTGTAAGTTTCTCACAATGACTATACTGATTTACATTCCCACTAACAGGTTTCCTTTCTCACATCCTCACTATGGGTCTCACTATGTAGCCCCACCTGGCCTAGAACTTTCTATGTAGACCAAGCTGGCCTGGAACTCCTGTGTGCTGGAATTAAAGGCACGTGCCACCGCACCTGGCATTTAACATTTCTAAATGGAGTCAGGTGATAGCTCATTGTGTTTTTTTATAATCTTATTTGTGTACCATGTGTGCACATGTCTATGTGAATGTGGCTGCACTTGCGTACCATGGTATGTTTATGGAGGTCAGAGGACAACCTTGGATGCCTGTCCTCACCTTATACCTTGAGACAGGGTGTCTGCTCTTTTCCACTGTGAACTGATGGCTAACTGGCCCAGGAGCTTCCAGAGCCCCTCCTGTCCATACTTCCCCACCCCGTAGGAGAACTGGAGTGACAGATGCTTGCTACAATTTTCCGCTTATTTTTATGTGTATGAACGTTTGCCTGCATGTATGTATGTGCATAACGTGTATGTGTGCCTGGTGCCTGCAGAGGCCAGAAGAGGGTGTCAGATTCCCTGGAACTGGAGTTAAGTATAGTTGCCAGCTGCTTTTTTTTTTTTTTTTTTTTGAGACAGGGTCTCCCTATAGCCCCAACAGGCCTAAAACTCGCTGTGTTGACCAGGCTGACCTTGATCTCACAAAGGTCTGCCTGCCTCTGCTCTTCAGTGCTCAGATTAAAGGCATGCACCACCATGCCCGGCCCCATTTTTTTCTATTATTTTATCTATGTGCATGAGTGTATTGCCTGCGTATGTGTAAGTGCACCCCATGTCATGCAGTGTCCATGGAGGTCAGAAGAGGGTGTTGGGATTCCCTTGTAACTGGAGTTAGAGACAGTTGTTAGTTGCCATGTGGGTGCTGGGAATTGAACCTGGGTCCTCTGTAAAAGCAGCCAGTACTCTTAACTGCTGAGCCATCTCTCTATCCCCACATTCTTATTAAGACAGGGTCTTGCTGTGTAGGCCTGGCTGTCATGGAACTTGCTTGGTAGACCAGTTGGTAGACCAGGCTGACTTCAACCCTGCAATATTCCTGTCTCTCTGCTGGGATTACAGGCACACTCCATCACAGCCAGTTTTTGTTGCAGTTTTGATTTGCATTTCATTAATGATTAATGTTGAACATTTTTCATATATGTGTCACCTTTTGAATACATTCAGATATATACACTCTACACAGGATAAAAGGATATATTTAGCCTCTTCCCCTTGGAGTTGGGACTCACATTCAGGGCATTGTACATGCTAAGCACTCACTATACCATTGAGCTACACCTCTAGCCCATTGTTAATACTTTATTATTTCTTATTTTTTAAATTTCTGTTTTTGTGTGTATGTGCAAATATGTGCAAGTGTCCACAGAGGCCAGAGTAGTGAGATCCCTCAGAGCTATAGCTATAGGCAGCTGTGAGTCACCCAATGTGTGCTAGGGACCAGAGAGTCCTCTGGAAGGGCAGCAGTATATGCTCTTAACCACTGAGCCATCTCCCCAGCCTATACTTACTCATTTTTGAGACAGAATCTCCCTTAGCGTAGCTCAGACTGGCCTGGAACTTGTGATTCTCCTACCTCAGCCTCCTGAATGTTGAGATTACAGGTGTGGCTATTCACCATTTAAATCAGACAGCAAGGTGGCTAGTGCTGGCTCAATGGGTAAAGGCCCTGCCACCAAACCTGACAATGTGAGTTCTATCCCCAGAACTCAAATGGTAGGAGAAAAACTGACTCCCACAAGTTGTCCTCTGACCTCTACACACATGCACTGGCATCCCCCCCAATAAATAAATGTAAAAAATTTTAATTACACCATATTACTGCTCCTTATGTATTCTAGATTTCATCATCCTATCAGATAAACCATTTGTATACTTTTTCCTCCCTTTTCAAAATTTTTTTTGGGGGGGGGTCTTTTTGAGACAGGGTCTCCCTGCAGCCCCAGCTGTCCTGGAACTCACTATGTAGACCAGGCTGGCCTTGAACTCACAGAGATCTGCCTGCCTCTGCCTCCTGAGTGCTGGGACTTCAGGCATGCGCCACCACACCCGGCTTTTTTCTCCCATTTTGTATGCTCTTTCCATTGCTATGCAGAGCTGTTTCAGTCTATTTTTTTGAGACAAGATCTCATGTAGCCCAGGCTGGCCTTGAACTTCTGATCCTCCTGCATCTGCTTCCCAAAGTGCAGGGTTCACAGGTGACAAAAGCTACTTGGCCATCTGCAGGCTGAGGCACCGAGGCAGCTTTGTGGAAAGGGATGACAGGGATCTGGAAACCTCAGGGAAGGTGAGGGGGCTGGGCAGGGAGAAGACAGTAACCCTTGCTATTTACCCATCATTTTGCCATGGCAAAGTACCTTACAGGCAGCTGGTCTTCAATCCCCAAGGGGGCTGGGGAGCAAAACGTAATCCCCAGATCCAACTCCAGGGTCAGCCTCCTTTGCTTTCCATTACTATGGTTGCATTGCCCACAGCCCTGCCTAGGCACGGGTGGCACATCTTGAAGATATGCATAAGAGCCTTAAAGATACTCTGTCACCTGGGTCACTTTATTCTTAAAACATGACAAGTTTCAAAACTAAACAAGTTTTATGAATAAATGTTTCCCTGTAGTATCTTTGTAACAAGAAAAACCTGGAAAGAATTTAAATGTCCATCAAGAGGGGATTTGGTTAAATAGTTCATGCTCCAATGGATTATTAGTGAGCAATTCAAACATGTGTGTAGAGACATGGAAATAATCGTTTACTACAGTACCCACAAAAAAATGTAGACTCCATGCCTCACTGGTTTTTATTTGGTGCTACATGTGTATTATGTGGTGTGGAGTGGTAGACACGGCTGCAGGGTTTTTGCTTTTATGATTTTTAATGTTTTCTTTTTCAGTACTAGAGATTGAGCCCAGGGCCTCATGCATGCTAAGCACACACTCTACCAATAAGCTATACCCTAGCCTCTTGACCATTTTGTTTATTGTCTTTAAAAGTGCAAGTAAAAACTTTCAGACAACTCACAAGTAAAAACCGTCTTGGAGATGAGGGTACGGCTCAGTGGTGGAGCACTGCCTAGCACACTCCAGGGCCTAGATTTGAGTCCAGCACAGGAGAAAAAAAACCTCAAGTGTTCTACCCGATCTGCTTACTGCATCTCTCATTGTTAGTAGGAGTGAGCCTACCCATGGGTGAGGATGGAGAAGTGCTCTCTGTTGTTGTTGCTATTATTATTATTATTATTATTATTGAGACAGCATCTCTCTACATAGCCCTGGCTGGCCTAGAACCTGCGTAGACTAGGCTGGCCTCAAATTCAGAGATCTCTCTGCCTCCCAAGTGCTAGAATTAAAGACATGCACCACCACACCCAGCTTTATTTTTGAAATAACATCTAGCCTCAAACTTGCAATCCTCCTGCCTTGGTCTCCCTAGGGCTGGGGTCGCAGACCTGAGCAACTTTGCCTAGCTAGAGAAACAATTATTTCTGGGTGATGGGTTTACAGATGTATCTTTTAAAACTCTTTTTGCTTTTCTGTAATTTTTAAGATAAAAATAAAGGCAAGAAACCAGCCTCACCACTTTGTCTGCCCTGCAGAGAGTCAACTAACCTGTCCTCCTCAGTTCATTGGTGGTGCAGACCTGGGCTGGCAAGATGCTGCGGTGCCTTGGGTAAGCAGCTCCAGCTGGGTGTCCTGGTCGATCTTCAGGGTCCATGGTTTATAAGGATGGTGCTAGATCTTCCAGGCCAAAGGTTTATGAGTGTACCGTGTGAAGCAGTCAGCTGAGCAAAAACAAGATGAGCAAACCCCACACAAAGAGAGGAATGCTCTAGCCACCACTGACAAAGGCTGGGGATTGAAATCCTTGATAACCCAACTCATTTAAAAATCAGCATTAGCCACCAAAATGTAACGTATTAGTTTTATTAAAATGCAAATCAATCAACTATAATCTTTCTAGTAACAGTTGAATTGCAGTATCTGTGTCAATTAAAATAGTTTCTAATTTCTTCGCTGGAAGGAGGTGGCCTTCTGCATTTTAAAATATGCGTTGCCCTTTAGTGAAACTTCTCCCTGCTCCTTTTTCATGTCTCCTCTTTGGGGTTAAACCTTCTTCCTCATCAGACAGAGCAACTCCTGCTTTTCTGGTCTACATCAGCTTCCCAGAAATTCACTATGAAGTCACTTCCACACACTGTCCTTCACTGTCCTTTCAAGCAGTGGCTGCAGGCCTCAGGCTAGGTGGACCATATTTACTGTTCCCAATTTTTTCTTTATAATATTTTATTCACTTTTTTTTAATGTGTATGAGTGTATTGCCGGCATGTATGTAAGTGCACCCATGTTGTGTAATGCCTGTGAAAGTCAGAAGAAGGCATCAGATTCCCTTGGAACTAGAGTTAAGGACAGTTGTTAGCCACCACGGGGATGCTGGGAATTGAACCCAAGTCCTCTGCAAGAGCAGCCAGTGATCTTAACTGGTGAGCCCTCTCTTCAGCCTTTGTTCCCTGTTTTCAAAAGGGACCATTTGAAAAAGACCCATGTGAAGGACTCACTGATTCTTGCTGAATGATCTTTTGGATTACTATAGGAGGCCCTTCCCTCCTACAGACCCATCCTGAGCTTGGCAGACACATCTATGGAAAAACTCAAAAGTTCAATTGTGATGCACATTGCCCCAACGCGGGAGTCCTGTACAAAAACTGTCACTGTCACTGAGTCTTGACCTTTTTTTTTTGAGATAGCATCTCACTATGTAAACCATGCTGGCCTGGAATTCACAGACATCCACCTGCCTCTGCCTCCTGAGTGCTGAGATTAAAGGCAGGTGTAAAGGCCTGCATCGCTATGGCCAGAGTTTTGACGTTTTGACGAAACAATATCAAAAGCTGACTTTAAAGATGACTGATTACATCTGCACTCCGCTGTCTGCATTCACCGTTTCTTCTCTTGTTCCGCTGCTCGAAATAAAAACTGGGGCAAAGGACCAGTGAGGTGGTCAGCTGTGCACTGGCCCGAGATGTCCACATTACTTATGCAGGATAACTCCAATGCATATTGACCACAGAAGACCAATAAATCCCCCTTACGGGGATTTAATTTCCTGCGTTTGACCTCTGAATACAAAACAAGTGAATCATCTCCTCCTGTTAGATTTACATCAGAGCTCATCTCAACAGTGATTTAGGAATGGAGAGAGTAGGAAGGGACCTGGAGGAATCTTTGTAAGTAAAAAGAGGAAATGAGAGAAGTCAGGATTGGTATCTAGCAACCAATAATCAATACAGTCTCAGTGCCCAGCCTCTGGTCTTGAGGACCTGTGCTCTCAGGGGTTCACCAAACCAATGATCATCCACCCAAAGCAGCATCCTGCCTCAGAATTCTTTCTTTTGTGAAGTTCTTTAAAAATTAGTATTTTGTTGAAGCTGGAGGGATGGCTCAGGGGTTAAGAGCACTGATTGCTCTTGCAGAGGACCTGGGTTTGATTCCCAGCACCCACATGGTGGCTACGAACCGTCCTTAACTTCAGTTCCAGGGGAATCCAAAGCCCTCTTATGACCTCTGCAGCATTGCATTACACGGGTGCCCTCACATACATACAGGCAATACACTCGTATACATAAAATAAGAATAAAAAAATATTTTTAAAAAGAGGCTGGAGAGATGGCTCAGCGATTAAGAACAATGGTTATTCTTGCAGAGACCTGGGTTCAAATCCCAGCACCCACATGGCAGCTAACAACTGTCTGTAACTCCAGTCCCAGGGGATCTGACAGCCTCTTCTGACCTCTGAGGGCACTGCAGGGCACGGGTGCACTTACCTACATGCACGTAATACACACATACACATAAAATTTTTAAAAAAGATTAAATTAAAAAAAAACAGTATTTTGTTTTCAGAGCTGGAGATGGAATGGAGGGCCTCCACACTGAGGCTACACTGTGCCACTGAGCTACAGCCTGGGCCCCAAATTAATGTTATTTTTCACTGAAAAATCTTAACTGTATAAACTCATGGTATAACAGGTGATGTGCTAGATGTTCACAATGTGGAATGACTGACTCAGCTCTTTATCAGACCTGTCACTCCAGTGAACATTTTCAGAGTGAGGCATTTGGAATTTACTTCCCACATTATTCTAACCCACGCAGATCTGAAAGCTCACTCTTCCAGTCTACACAACTCTTTGTACCCTGTAACCTGGCTGTTCCCTCCCAGCCACTGGTAACCACTATGCTACTCTTCATTACTGAGGTTAACTTTTATAGATTCTGCCAGAAAGTGAGACTGTGTGGCAATTGTCTTTCTGTGCCTGGCTTGCTTCCCTTAGTATGACATCCTCCAGACTCATCCACACTATCGCAAATGGGAGAATCCCTTCTTTGCTTACAGCCAAATAGAATTCCTGTGTGTTCGTTAACCATGTTGTCTTTATCCATCCATCTACATTCAAAATTCAAACAACTCAATAACAAGAAAATTAATTTTTAAAAAAGGGCAAAGAACATGGACAGAAAGTTTTCAAAAGAAGACATGGCCAATAGGTTCACTGGAGTACACTAGGCATCACTAGTCACTAGGGAAATGCGAATTAAAACCACACTTGAGGTCTCATCATCTAGTAAAATTGCTTTTACCAATGATAAATGACAATAGATGTTGGCAAAGCAGCAGAGGAAAGTGAGCCCTGGCACACTGTTGGGAGAGAGTAGTTAGAACAGCCATTATGGAGGCTCCTCAAAAAACTGAAGCCACCACAGCACCATTTGCAACCGTCCAAATGTGGAAACAACCTAAGCTTCCATTATGGAACGAATAAAGAAAATGTAAGGTTTTATATTGTATGAGGAGGCCATTCAACTAGGAAATATAAAACCCTTCCAACAAACATGTCACTGTGCAACAGCTCCAAATCAACTTCCCTATATTGCTCAAGAGCCACACGTAGCAATGGCAGTGACAATACTTTTTTTTAAAAAAGATGTATTTTATTTTTAATTATGTATATGTGTTTGGGTATGTGCACGTGTGAGTTGGAGAAGAAATGGATGCCAGAAGAGGACGTTGGAGTCCTTGGAGCTGGAATTTCAGGTGGTTGCAAGCCATCTGACATGGGTGCTAGGAACAAAACTCAGGTCCTCTGCGAGAGCAATCAGTGCTCTTAACTGCTGAGCCATCTCTCTGGCTTGGACAATACTCCTTGTGATGGCTAAAGAACTTAGATGCCGTGCCTTCCCACATACTACACACATGTTCCCAACAGAGCACCTTCCCACAGATTCTCCAGGAACTGAACCCGTCAGTCATGCTGGCCTCATGACCTGCAGCACAGGGACAGCGATGATGTCAGTCCCCATGGCTTCTGTCAGGAGGGTTGAGCTGGCCGAAAAGAGATCGATACAGTTCGGTCCTAGAAAACAAAGCAAACCTGTTAACACATCAGCTAACTTCAAGGTTAAAAAGAAACAAAGAAGCTGGGCATGGTGGCGCACATCTGTAGTCCCAGCACTTGGGAGGCAGAGGCAGGCGGATCTCTGTGAGTTCAAGGCCAGCCTGGTCTGCATAGTGAGTTCCAGGACAGCTGGGGCTACAGGGAGACCTGTCTCAAAAAGACTTTAAAAAAAAAAAAAAAAAAAAAAAAACCAAGAAATTGGGAAATACCTTCATCTGTTTCTTCAGTTGAAAACACAGCCATGTAATTAAAACAGGTATCTCACAACATTTATTCACAAATAAAAGAGAAGAAGAAATGCAGAAGCAGCCAATCACATAGTAAACTATGTAAATGGTCCAGTGTGGCTGGATACCCTGTCTCTAGGGAATGAGTTTTCTGTAAGTTTGCCCTTTACAGACAGGCTCTTCAAGTAAGAAAACAAGATTGAATATTTTAATAGGATATATGAAATGGCAATGCGATGAGGAGGATTCAATCAGATGTGGGATGTAGGGGATATAATTTAGTTTTCAGACATTTTCTTGGACTTGGCAATACTTGAAAAAACAATGAAAATGACCCAGCAACAAGATTCCAATTACTATCATATGTGCAGTAGTTCAGCGGTGTTCTGGGTTCTTCCCCTCTCCCAGACCTCCTTTCTCTAGTCTCAGTCTAAGAAATAATTTGATTGGCTAATTTATTTCTAAAGTTGGATTTTAAAAGTCAACATTACTGGGCTAGGGAGATGGCTCAGTGGGTAGAGTGCTTCTTGCAGAAGCATGAAGACCTGGATTTCCAGCATTCATGTAAAAAGCCAGGTGTGGCTGTGCACTTCAGTAACTCCAGTATTATGGGGGGTGAGGATAGAGACAGAAGGACCATAGGCTCTTGCTAGCCAGCAGCCTTGCCAGAAAAACAGTGCACTCCAGGTTCAGTGAGAGACTCTGTCTCAGGAGACTAAAGTGGAGAGTGACAGAGCAGGTCATCTGATGTCCTCTTGTGGTCTCAGCAAGCATTCACATACACACATATATACACAAGCATACACCACACACAACCTCCTCCACACAAAATTAAAAACTAACATTATTTGTATGTGGAGGAGGATATTTCTCAGGAGCTGTATACCTTGTTTTTTGAGAGAAGACCTCTCACTGCTGATTAGGCTAGGCTGGCTTGCCAGTAAGCCCTGGAGGTCCCAACCTAATGCTGGGACTACTACACTACCACACCTGACTTTTTTTTGTTGTTTGGTTTTTTGAGACAGGGTCTCACTGTAACCCTGGGTAGCCTAGAGAACTTACTATGTCAACCAAGCTGGCCTCAATCTCATGGAGATGTCCCTGCCTCTGCTTTCCAAGTATTGGAATTAAAGGCACGAGCCACCACACTCCGGTACATCTGACTTTATATGTGGATGCGAGGAATTAAACTTGAGTCCTTATGCTTGCATGTCAAGTACTTTACCAACTGAGCCATCACCCTAGTCCCTGCTATTATTTTTGAGACAGGGCTTCACCATGTAGTATAGGCTGCCCTCAAACTGTGGATCTTCCTGCCTCTGCCCTCTAAGTCCTGGGATTATAGGTAAGCACTACCACCATGACCAGCTTTTAAAGCTAGATTTAGTCATTGAAAAAAAAAAATCTTACCGCTGGGCATGGTGGCGCACACCTTTAATCCCAGAACTCGGGAGGCAGAGGCAAGCAGATCTCTGTGAGTTCAAGGCCAGTGGTCTACATCTTAGGACCTGATTACATTATATTCTGTGGTGGTTCTAAGCCACATTAAAAAAAAAAAAAAAAAAAAAAAAAAAAAAATCTTACCATGAAAGTCTTGGGTTCCTGAGAATAAATTATTGCCTTTAAGTTCTGTTCCTGTTATATGTAACACACACCTGGCCAAAGGCGTACAACAGGCCTGGAAAATCTCAAGGGGTGGGAGTTGGGGTGGATATCAGAGAGACAAAGATCTAGAACACTCTGCTCTGTAGATGTGGAGCAGATCTGCTCTGAAGATAGGAGGAGCCCCCAGACAAGTCAGACCCATGTGAGATGTGAGTCCTCTGAAAGACTCAATCAGAGAGCCCCAGGCCACAAGTAATTGAGGCAAGTGGTCATGTCTGCATTCTGTGCACAGGTCTAGTCACTGACCTCCTAGAAAGAGAAGGCAAGTACAGGACTAAGGTGATAAGAGCCAGGGAGCATATAACCCCAGAGGAAAGCCACACCGGCTTTGATATCTTCAGATCTAGCCCCATAGTCTGCCATCTTTTTAGGGAAACAGGCTTTTGAAAGTGTTCTTGCTGTCTGAGAGCTTCCAGTGGCAAACTCAAATAACAGAAACCATCTTTCCAAAAGCAAAACTACAACACAAAACAATAGTTTTTTGATGCTGCTGCTACTGTTTTGAGGCAAGGTTTTGTGATATAGTCTTGGCTGGCCTTTAACTTGTGGCCATCCTCCTGCCTTGCTTCCCCAATGCAGGGATTACAGGCCTATCTGTGCCACTGTGCATGGTTCAGTCTTTTTTCTTTTTTTCTTCAGTCACTGTGCTATAGTTGAAAATTAGAAATCCTAGCAATAAGAACATATCAAAGCTTTAAAGAAAAAGTGAAAATCTTAAACTGCAGAAGCTAAAATATAAATGAATGCCTTCATGCTAGGGAGCAAGAACAGAGAAAATGTAGACCAGTTTTATTATAGGCATTTTATATCACACAAATTTGCTGAAAGCCTCACCCTAAGCTGCCAACGAGCCCTGAGTCCCACCCATGTCTTTTGTTCCCCAGCTCTGGGCATCTGCCTGCCTCAGCCCTCAGCCAGCTCAGACTCAAGCCCTGTAAAGGTAGAGGGCTCAGACCAATGCCAGTGAGTGCCTGAGCAATGTCCCAATCGCCCTTCACCCCTCACACTATGGCCAGCCTATCAACAGACACAAGTCTCTCTAGCCATTTCAACAAAAAGATTAAATGACACCATGGAGAGTTTCTGTGACAAAAAGGGCAGTGTGACTTTAAGGGTCTGGCTTGATGAAAGATGCAGGCACAATGCTGTTCAGTCTTCAGGCCACCTTTCCCAGCCTCACCTTGCTGACCTGCAGTGAGAGAGCCATCATTACTTAAGCAAATGCTTCCACTCTGCTCAGCAACAGCAGTGCAGTGCCTGGGCCAAAGATGGCAGTTACTGTCCACAGCAGGGTTCACGTGTCTGGAGCAGAGAGTGAAATGCTGAACCCGTGTTTTGAGAGAGCATCATTTCACACTCAGTGCGCAAAGCTAACAAACATGGAGCTGCTCATGGCAAAGCAACCTGGGAAGCTGAGCAGTCTAAGTTCTGAAAATATAATACTGAAAGAGAGGGCGATAGGTTGGGGAAAGATAAAAAGGATTATTCCAATCTAACCATTCGAAAGCAAGTCAGCATCTTCCTCACTTACTCCCACAGGTACCCTGAAAAGCACCCAAGTCAGCTGCCCTCCACTATTTCAGATGGCACCATCCCTTTCTTACCAAGACTATGGTGATGGCCCCTTCCCTCTTTTCCTACCTCCTCCAGTTCTAGAGACAGCCAGAATACCCCCTCCTTGAGGTTTGGAAGCACCATAGGGCAAGGTTGTTCCTTGGCTCCAGCTGCTTGGCCTGAATTTTGACGAAGCCAGGACATAGCCCTGCAGCCCAGGAAGAATGTCACCAAACCTTGCATCCCCGCACAAATTTTAAGTTGACATGAAAAGTCTGTGTTTGTGTTGTTACATGTGTTTATGTTTGTTTTTTTAATTTATTTTTGTGTATATGTGTGTGGGCACATGTGCCACAGGTCATATGTGGAGGTCAGAGGACAACTTTGTGGGAGTTGGTTCTCTCCCTCTATCACATCGGTTTCAGGGATCAAACTCAGGTTATCAGCTTTGGTAGCAAGTGCCTTTACCTGCTGAGTCATCTTGCTGGCCCCATGTAAAATTTTTCACAGTGAATTTAAAGTTATAAAAGATCTAACTATCAGAGTGTTGTGACTATTAACTTTAAAAATAAAACTCCTGGGCCGGGCGTGGTGGTGCATGCCTTTGATCCCAAACTTCGGGAGGCAGAGGCAGGCGGATCTCTGTGAGTTCAAGGCCAGTCTGGTCTACAT
>NW_008329126.1:872517-895978 GCF_000622305.1 Nannospalax galili | reverse complement strand
ATGGGAAATGAACAACCACAGCATAGCAGACTGATGTGTATGGCATTCTAAAGGTTGAGATCTGCTGGCCTGAAAAGACCAAATAATAGTAATAATAATAATAATAATAATAATAATAAAATAAAACTCCTGGGCTCTTCGGAAGGGCTCCTTTAGACATCTTTCTCAATCTCTGTACCACATTTCCAACTGGCCTTGTGTCTGGTACCTAGGAAGTTTCTTGCTGCAGGTGAGTCTACGGCACACTTGGGATGGGCTTGACATGGGCTTCCAGTCAGGCACAGGATAGTGAGGGGAGGACTGCCCTCCTGCACAGGTGTTTTCCACCTGGAGATCAACTTAAAAAGTCTTCACATACCCAAAGGCAGATGGAGGAGCAGGTAGTATGAGGCGTTCCCCACATCCAGTCAAGAGCTAGATCTGCTGTCAATTGAGTAGAGATGGAAATATCTGACAAAAGGCACAACACATCCAAATCCCTTACTTACCACAAGGAACAAAAAAACAAAAGTGAGGCTACTGAGAGTGTCCTGGGGTAGTCAGCTTGCTTCTAACCTCTCCCCCACCCCCACTCTAGCATCTTTCCCAGCCAGAGCTGGCTGCAGTGATACTCTCAATCCTCCAGGTTAACTCTGTCACCCTTGGATTCTCCAGGGTAAGTGGAGAGTGGATGTTGGAGGTCTCCTTAGTCTATGCATAATGAACTTGGCAGACTGCTCTTTCCAATCCATAACTCCTGCCCCTGATCACGTTAAGAACCAAGGTGATAACCCTGACTGAAATGCCTCCCTGTGTTCTCTTCACACTCCTGGTCTCAATGACCAGTGGGAACGTACACTGTAGAAAACCTATGAATGTTGGTATCTGTAGGAAAATAAGCGACAGAGTAATTAACAGGACTTGGACCTAAGGTGGAAGGTGGACCGCAAGGGCTCTTCCTTGAATTAAAATTTAACTCACCATTTACTGCAACCTACAAAAGCAAGTAATGAGCATGAACATTTTTATTTCTTTTAAACTGTCATTTAAGCTATAGAGGGGATAATTACCTATTTCTAGTGTAGTAAGGTTTTATAATCCTTAGTGAGGCATTTTCTAATTTAATAATTTTACTGTATTATCATAAAACCTGTTTCTGGAAAAAATGATCATAGATTAGCAGCCTCTGTAAGAGTGTGTGTGTGTGTGTGTGTGTGTGTGTGTGTGTTTGTGTGCACGTAAGGACATGAGGATTTTGCTTATTGTGTATTATCTTAAGAGACTCGACTGAGAAACACAAACAGGACAGTGGTGGGTGAGAATGTATACAGCCTTAGTGAATGTGATACACATGTTTCAAGATGCAGCCCCCAGTTCCACATGTGCGCTTCTCAGGACTGAAACACAGACCATCGTCTTTCATGATGCTATTTGGACAAACAATAGAAAGGAAAGTATTAAACCGGCAAATGATCTGTGCGGGCTTTCAATTTTGCTAGGTTACCAGCTTGCAGCATCATGGATTCCGAAGGGTTACTCCTGTCTGCTCTCCGAAAGACCGAGTTCCTGTTACTCTGCCCTGGAAACAAGCTCCAAGATGCCCCCACCCCAAGCTGCTGCACCTGCCTGCTCCTATGGGCAGCACAAAGAAAGCCGTTGTTCCACTGCACCCCTCACCCTCTGCAAAATCTGTGTGTCCTCCAAAACTAGCTCAATCTCTGGAAAAATTACATGGTCTTCCAGATGTGCCAGGAGACGTGACCATGGCTCTCCAGATTAAGCTATACACATAATCTGAGCTGGGTGTAGAGCACATGCCTGTGATCTCAGCACTTAGGAGGCTGAGGCAGGTGGATCTTGGGTACAAGGCCACCCTGGGCTATGTAGCAAGACCCTGTTTTAAAAAGAGAAAGAGATATACAGAGAGATAACAACCAAACACACACACACACACACACACACACACACACACACACACACAAACGCACACACGCACGCATGCACAGACATATATTTCTTGCTCTTCCCAGGGCAGAGGCATCCCTAAACACCCAAGACACATTTGGAAAGCACCCTGGCCTCCCTTTCTCTCTACCTCCTCTACATACTGTAAGCCCTTCCACTATATACACAGTATGGCAGTCCATGCTTTTGCCTGAATGCAATCCCCTCTACATATATTTAAGAAGAAAGTACAGGGGCTGGAGAGGTGGCTCAGCGATTAAGAACACTGACTGTTCTTGCAGAAGACTGGGTTCAAATCCAGCACCCACATGGTAACAACTGTCCGTAACTCCAGTTCCAGGGGATCTGACAGCCTCTTCTGTCCTCCACGGGCATTGCACAACATGGGTGCACTTGCCTACATGCAAGCAATACACGCATACACATAAAATAAAAATAATAAAGCCTGGCATGGTGGCGCACGTCTTTAATCCCAGCACCTGGGAGGCAGAGGCAGGCGGATCTCTGTGAGTTCAAGGCCAGCCTGGTCTACATAGTGAGTTCCAGGCCAGCTGGGGCTACAGGGAAACCCTGTCTCAAAAAGACCAAAAAAGAAAACAAAAAAGCCCCCCAAACTAAAAAATAATACAATTTTTTAAAAAAAGAAGAAAGTCAACAACAGCACACACAGAGGAAGATTAACAGTTCTGATTCTAAAAGTGTCATGCTAAGCAAAGCCCAGATCAAGCCCAAGGCTTATGATAAGGCTTGGCATAGATGAGGTGGGTATAGACGCTCTCAAGCGATTATAGTGGCCAGGCCAGACCTGCAGTTCACTAATGACACCTTATTCACAAATGTGCTTAAAAAAATTTTTTTTTGAGGTATGGTCTTTCTGTAGACCAAGCTGGTCTTGATATCACAGAGATCTCCCTACCTCTCTCTCCCAAGTGCTAGGATTAAAAGCATATACCACCATGCCTGGCCTTTAAAAAAAATTTTTTTAAATTTATTTTTATTTTACGTGTATGAGTGTTTTGCTTGTAACAGGAGGCTAAAGAGATGGCTCAGCAGTTAAAAGCACTTGCTGTTCTTGCAGTTTGTTTCCCAACATCCACAATTGGGCAGCTTACAATAGCCTACAATTCTAGCTCCAGAGGAATCGCCTCCTCTGGACTCCTCAGGCACCTGCACTTACATTTGCACAGACACACATATATACACATAAACTCTAAAAAAAAAAAAAAAAAAAAATACAACAGTAGAGTAGAAGTGAGACTGGGAAGATGAGCATCTGCAGTCATCTGCTTGGCCAGCACTCCACTTGGGGGCCAAACTCTGCCATTCTGTGATTCTCTCCATGGGTCTTCATCCCTAAAGCCAGGAGAGGAACAAGGTAGATTCCTATGACCCAACACACGCTAACTGGCTTTAGGCCCTAAGCTGCCTCTACTGCGGCTACAAGTCTTTCCGGTAGCCTATCCAAATAGCTCTGAGGCCTCCAGTTTGCCTCTCTGTGGTAAAGCCCTCAGACCCTTGGTGTCAAACTCAGTACTGTGACAAAAGAAACACCTCTAGTATAGTCCAGATAGGTCAGGGTGGGTAGAGGACCCCATCAGCACCTACATTATTTTGTATGTGTATGCATGGTGCTGTGGATCATATGCAGGGCTTTGTATGTTTCAACAAGTATTATAGCACTGAGCAACATCTCGGGCCTGCCTCCTACATTCTGAATGCAGATGCCCCCCTGCCTTCAGAGTTCCACACTCTTCTGCTCTGTCTACCAACAGATTCAAGCATTCCAAATACCTACTGGCAAAGGGTGACTTCCAATTAGTACTTGGCACCTGTAATGGCACTAAATAAAAGGATCCCTTTCCAATAAAACATGTGCCTCCATTCTATCAGAAACCAGAGCGTGCCAGAGGGCAAGGGCTGATCTGCTCTGTTTTCCTCTTAGAGATGCTTGAAGACCAAGGGACAACAGCTTGCTATTGTTAAATGCAAGCCTAAAAGTCGCCTACAGCACAGCAAGTCCTTTGTGGCTGATGTACAGCACAGCATACGACAAGTACGCAGTGCTACAACCTGGAGTCAGAGCTGGTTCTGATCTTGGCTCAGATTCTTAAGAGGTCTGTCACCTGAGTGAACTTCAACTTCTTCAGCAGGAAGATAGCAGTATCTTCCATCAAACAGTTTCTAGAGCACTAAGACATGTCCCTGTCCATATGTGTATGATGGTATTTGGCCCATCTTGGCACCTATGGCTGGCTCCCAAAAGTACAAGAGACTAAACAGTGCCTTTTATTTCTTATGTTTCTCTGACCCAAATTGTTCTGGTTTGCACTGGTGACATGTGAGAAGGTGAGCAAGAAGTTCTGTCTATGAGCTACCAGGGGTGACATACTGATGGAAATGGCATGTAAGCATTCTGTGCTCTTTGGGGTGTATGGTGGGCTAACTGGGCACACCCCTGGCATGGATCTGAACCTAAGACACACATCAGCATCAAGATATTCAAGAGGACAGACACTGTCATGAAGGCAATCCAAAAGCAGGGAGACAAGGTTATTACAATGAGTAAACTAACACAGGAAAGTCACTAGGCACAAAATTCAGGATTCCTGGGCCCAGCTAAAGAAATGGACTCTTATTCTCCTACCAACAGCAAAAGTGGATCACAGGCTTTATTCCTGATCTTTCCTCATCTCACACTTAACCAAACCAAACCTGGAAAGAACCACCACAAACATAAAAGGCACAAAACAAAGAAGTAAAAGGAAAGCAGCCTCCCACGGAATACCTATTTCTCTGTGGTTTTTTTTTTAAACTTAAAAAGTCCTCCTGAAAACCTATTTAACAGGATCAAGTTAGCAACACAGCAGACAGTGACTGAGAGAATTCCTCAAGTATAACTAATCACCTAGATCTGGATGCAAGGCAGCTGACTGCCACTCAGACACAGGTCAAACATCAGAACGGTGCCAGACAGCAAACTACAGCTGTGGAAATCCACCACAAGGTGGCAGTACATGACTCATTTCAAAGGGGACAAGGGGACCAGGGGACCAGGAGGCTGGGAGCACCCAGCCTATAAATTACCCTGTGTGTCTACTCCCATCACCACCGCCCAGGGCTTGAAGGAGACTTGAGAAGGTCTGCTTCAATGCACTCTTTTGGTCAGGTCAGAATTCGGTCCTTCAAACCTCTGCAAATGCTTTTAGCCCTACAGCTCTAAATTACAACTGGTGACATGGGGCCTCTGGCCTGTCTCCTAAAGATGAGACAGACTCAAGATTTATAAATGTTCAAAGAAGCAGGTTCAGGCCCCAAACAAAGGAACTGAAAGGTCAGGGAAAAGGAAGGAGAGGGAAGAGGGACAGAGGGTGGAACTTGTGAAGGTTTTCTCCCCATCTGCCAGTTACAAATTCACTCCACTTTAAAAGGAGAAATATTCACACTCCTGCCATTCCACACACTAGCTTCAAGTCTTTTACATTCTTTTAAAGAAAAATAATTTACTTTAGTGGGCTTGCGGGCATGGGGGGGGTGTTCAGACAAAAGGAGCACTGCTCCTCTCCTGTGCGTTAATATTCCATATTCCTGGATGATTTCTACTTTCACAGTTTGACTGTTTTATAACAGATTTGATGCAAGAGAAGACAAATGGTCTTACAAAGGAAAGATGACAAATCATCTCACTGTTTTTACCAGGGTTTTCTCTTTATTTTTATTTATTTATTTTTATTCTGGAGCTGGGCACAAGGTGCTCTGCTTTGCTGGAGCTGTTTAATATTAACGTCAGGCCACTGTGATCCTGGCAATAGAGTTGGCCACTGTTGTGTTTATGATTTCATGACTGCTGGCTTCAAGAAGATGAAGCTCCTTTTTCAAACAGCAGCCCCTTCAACAGCTTCTGTTAAAAGCCAGGGGATGCTTCACTGCTTAGATGTGAATCACTTCCTCAACAGCAGGGAAAGTGAGGCTGGTGCCCAAACCACAGCCAGGGCTGTGGTCTGGAGGGCAGGATACAGGATCACAAAGGATGCAGCTCTCACTCCACTGAACCTCAACTTCTAAGGGATGAGAACACAGAAACTAGGAGGGCATTCCCATCAGCCTCAGGGTCGGAGCCAGGTACTCTGCTGATGTGCTGCTTCTGGCCCTCCTGGCTAGGCTCCATGAGCCTGTGCTCTGGCTCTCCTTGACCTGTCTTTTCAGTTCCCTCCTCCCATAGCCTTCCTGCTCTCCACTCTGGTGTCTCTTCTGTATGAAGGATGCCCATAGTTTCTGGAACCTTGCCAACATACCCAGCATTTAATGTACTCACCCCTGCCCTGCAAGCCTATTCTGTCACCTAAACTACCATTCGGTTTACAATGGCAACATATCCTGTTACATCCCACACTGAACTGCTTATCAGCAGTAAGTTCCAGATACCAATGCCATCCTTCAAATTAAAAAGAAAAAGAAATCCAGCTTGAGATAGGGCTCTTCTGTGGATAGTTGCTTGTTGTGTAGTAAAGTGTCTCTACTTATTAGTCAAAGCTGGCCTAGAACTCACTATGTAGTGAGACCCTGTTTCAACCCTACCTCCCCTGCCCCCTGAAAAAAGAACTTCCTCCTTGCTTCCATAAATCAGGAGCAGGCCTTTGAAAGAGAGTCTGTGCCAGGTACATCTCCTATCAGGGTGTGTCCCAAGAACCCTTTGCCCCTCAATGTACCCACTTCCCACTGCAGTCGCACCAACTAGCCCCTACAGTGAGCAGCTGGTTCTATGACAGCTCTAAGGAGCTTGACTGCTAAGTATAGAATTAGAGTTTGCATTTCTTCCCCTGGAAGCTGGCTGCAGAGCAGAGCCTCCCCAAGCAGGAGCAAGCTGCAGGAGAGGAGGCAGAGTGCTGCCAAGTGTGTATATGAGAAAATGTGTATTGATTTCTTCTTTCTTATAAAGTAGCACAAAGCATTGAAGAACAATTGCTCATCTTCACAGCATTTCACATACCACACGAGACACAAAGACCCAGCCCCCACTGTCCTGAGAAACAGAAAGAACTGCCCAGGATGCTCTTCTGGGTGTTAGTGCCTCCTCCAGACATGGCCACCACCTCCAGACATGGCCACCTCAGGTCGCCAGGCTCTGCTCAAGCCATTTCTCTCCCTGGCTGATGTTTCCTCACCTACACTGGAGAATAAAGAAACTTCAGCCTTATTTAAGTGGAGACGTCCAGAGGGTAAAAGACCTCATGTTTATAAAGTACTCTGCTCCCCAGAGGGAGCATTCAAGGTCTCATTCCAGGTGATTAGTGATACCTTCCCAGATACCAGACTTAAAGCACAAAGAGGCAATGCCTTTTCTCTCCGCATCCTTTTCATACCAACATCAAAAATAACAGGCAATAACCAGGTTTGATTATGCCTTCTTGATGCACATACAGAATCCATTCCACAACTGTCTTCTTAAATGAGTCAATTCTAAAAGCAGTCCAAACCACTGACCTAAAGCTTTCACTGGCCATTCAGAGTCCTGTTGGTGCTCTCCATGTTTCCATAGTAACCAATAATTTGTAAGAGGGCCATCAGAAACCCAACCTGGTATAAAAATCACAGCCAAGATGGTCAGGAGAAAAATCAACAGAATACAAAATTCAGGAAGTGATGGAAAAATAAGTGTTCTTAGAAGATCTTGTCCCAGTGGTCATCCAAGTAAAAATGACATAAAATTCCCTCTAAGAAAAGGCTGGGGCTCAGCAATCCCCAAATTAGACCCTTCATTTCACAGGCTTTTCTAACATGGTACAAGCTATGTATGAACAGAATAATGAGGTGGCCTCCAGCAGTGCAATATCCTAGAATGTTCTAGAAACATACCACACATAATTAGGAAGCAACCTGATAGTGGATAGATCTGAAATGGACATGTGTGGGGTGTCATGGAAGATGACGACAGGGTACTGAAGGAGTCAGACGGTTCAGAGAGGTTTCTGTAATGGAGTCCATCTTACAGGGCTGTTCACAGAAATATTTTACTGGCCCACTGTGCACAAAATTGTAACAGCAGCCTTTAAAGGCATTTGGAAAGGAAGCCTATAGGGAGACTATTTCTAAGATGGCAGAGAAATGGGTATGACTGTGTGACAGGCAAAGACAATGGCCTGACACAAAGATGTATAAAAATATAAACTTCATAGGCCAGGCGTGGTGGTGCACACTTGTAGACCCAGCACGTGGGAGGCAGAGGCAGGAGGATCTCTGCGAGTTCAAGGCCAGCCTGGTCTACACAGTGAGTTCCAGGAAAGCTGGGGCTACAGGGAGACCCTGTCTCAAAAAGACCAAAAAAAAAAAACCACAAAAACCTTCATTTATTTAAATAATTACCTGTAAAAAGTACAGGTAATATTTAAACAGTCCTCCCCAGAAACAAACATGAAAAAGGGCATTTTTTTCCTCAAGAAATCAATGAACAAGAAGGACTATCTTCACTTCATTAAGAAAAGCACCAAAACTCACAGAGAAGACAATCCAGGATCATACTGCACATAAGCACCAGGACACAGTTCACATGCTCAAGAATCCTGAGCCAGTCCTCCAGCTTCAAGAAGGCCAACAACTCAGAAAGACCTTAAATAAAAATAAGTTGTCTTACAAATGATACCTATGCTATAAAAATGCTTTTTAAGTGGGCAATTACAATTGGATCAGAGAGGAAAAAATGAGGCAGGGAGGAATTCAAAGGAGGAAGAGCCACCCACTCAGAGGGGAATGAGGATCACAATTCTCCCCTGAAGGCAGAAGGTTGGATCCCAGATGACTGAACATTTCCACAGGGAAAGACAGAGTGGGGTGGCAGAAGTGCATTCAGATGCAGGGTCCCACTCTGGAGGGCATGAGAGTGTGCTGCTTAAACAGGTGACAAGGAAGCAAAGGTGGCAGCAGGTGACAGACTGCTGAGGTTCATTCTGCAGGCAAAGAAGAGCAGCACTGAGGTAGCCAGAGACTGGTTACAAGGCCTCAGTAAGACAGTAACATGGGACGTTAACAAGAGGGAGACCTAGACTCAAAACAGCCAGACCACTGAGCAATACACTGTATTAAATAAAGTTCCAAGCGCAGGAACAGAAACCAGAGTAAGGTAGAGAATGTGAACAAACAGCTGCTGGGATACAAGGGAGACTGAAGCATGAATACCAACCAAAGTTTATATGTATGCAAAACCAACCTAAATGTCCAACACTAATAAATATATCATAGTAGATTTTATTATTAAGTGCTGTGAAAAACAATGGTGGTTAAAGTGCTTATAATAGGGGGCTAGAGAGATGGCTCAGCAGTTAAGAACACTGATTGTTCTTGCAGAAAAACCAGGTTCGAATACCAGCACACACACGGCAGCTAACAACTGTCCGTAGCTCCAGTTCCAGGGGATCCGAAAGCCTCTTCTGTCCTCTGCAGTCACTGTACAACAGGGTGCACTTATATACATGCAGGCAATACATGCATACACATTAAAAATAAATAAATAAAAATAAAGTGCTTATAATACAAAGTAAACTGAACAAAAGACCCAAACATGTATGTATATGTCAGCACAAAAACAAAACGGCTGGCAAGACGGCTCAGCTGGTAAAGGCACTTGCTGCCAAGTCTGATGACCTGAGTTTGATCCTTGGAACTCACATGGTAAAAGGAAAAAGCCAATTCCCACAAGTTGTCCTCTGATGTCTACACATGGCAGGGAGTGTGCATGCACACAAATAAATAAATGTTTAAAAAAAAAAAAAAAAGCAGGATGCTAAGTTTTTTTGTCCTTTATGTATTTTCCAAATTTTCTTTCAAATTTATGCATTTTTTAAAGGGGAAACTAAGGAAGGGCTGACAGGTGTCTGAATATAGCAGAGGGAACTACAGGAACAAATGGACTGAACATACTGAATTGGAGTCAAAGCTCATTAGGAGGTCTAGAATCTTTGCAACCACAGTAGTATAACCAAAGGGTAGGTTTGAGAAATTCAGTGACACATACAAAAATGCAAATGGCCAATAAGCAAAGCTTCCCTATATAGAAAATGTCCTTTTTACAAAAGAAACAAATTTAACCTAGACAAATTTAAATTTTCTTTTTCTTTTTGTGTTTTTAGACAGGCTCTCTCTGTAGCCACAGCTGGCCTGGAACTCACTATGAGTGCTGGAATTAAAGGCATGTGCTACCATGCCTGACCTTTTTTGGTTATTGTTGATTTGTTTTAAATTTTCTTTCTAGGGGCTGGAGAGATGGCTCAGCAGTTAAGAACACTGGTTGTTCCTGCAGAAGACCCGGGTTCGAATCCAACACCCACATGGCAGCTAACAACTGTCCGTAACTCCAGTTCCAGGGGATCCAACAGCCTCTTCTGTCTTCTGTGGGCATTGCAGGACATGGGTGCACTAGTACCTGCACACAGGCAATACATGCATACACATAAAATAAAAATAATCAAAATTTTTTCTTTCTAAAGATATTTTCAGTTGGAAGGCTGTGGGGGGGCACCTCCTTTATGACATATTATTCCCACATATTTCTCAAAAACAGCAGCAGGGGTTAGCAGTTACACTTCTGAATGCACTAGCTCCACAATTTGCTTTTAACTTGGGCCTTAGTATTTAATCATAAAATCCGCTGATTTCTGGTAAGTGTTGAATGAAATGTACACCGAAGGTCTGGTGCCAGGTCTGACATGCAGTGATGCTCAGTAAGTGGAATAAGATGCTGCTATTGTCATTTCACTGCTGATCAGAACAGGGCAGCCAGTGTGGATAAGTCAGAGCAAAGAAGGGCTGCATGGAGAAGAGAGGGTCTAACACATCTTAGCCATCTGACCTCAGTTCAGGTCACTGCGGGAAACAATAGTATGCGTGAATGACCAATCTAGATAAAAGTAAAAAACTTAGCTATGTACTTGTAAGCTATTTAGCTGTGATTAATACAACAACTGTAAGATGCTATATTTAGACCACCAATAATAATTTTAGAACAAAAAATCATTAAGAGAAACATTTACACTCACTTTAAGGAATGTGAAATATCCTTTGAGGGGGAGGCTTTACAGTGTTGAAGCCTGGCTGCCAAGTGAGAACTGCAGACTCAAAGCCCCATTTTGAAGGGTTTTATCTGATTCTAGAAGACTCACTTTTATCACTTTCCATCCATCTTGGAAACAAGACTTCAATTTGATAATTTAAATTCTCTAAAGTAAGGCTGAACAGCAAATCAGGAAAGCAAAGCAGCAACAGCAGTGCTTTCCTTCAATCTAGCTTTTAGACTTTGGACCAAGTCTCAGGCTTGAACTTGAGACTGTTCTTTTGTCCTTCCTGCCATTACAGGAGGAAGGCAGGGATCGCCTGTCTGTGCTGAGTGCCATCTTTAATGATGATATACGGAGGTTCTTTCCCCTCAGCACTGCTGGGGGGTCAGGCACGTGACACCACCTGCCTGAGTATCAACAAACGAATTATAAACTGTGTCAATCCCAGTTAATGCAAAGCTGTAATCCTCTTTAACAGAGATCAAATCACTGCCGTGAGTTATGTTTGCTCTGTAATCTGATAAGGAAGAGAGGGAGCGGCTAATAAAAGAGTAATGGGAGTCTTTAATGACGCTGGTAAGAGGCAGCACTGGTTAAAGCACTGCTCTTGTTCCTGCTGATTAGATCAATGTTGCATATTTGCCCCGACTTGTTTCACCTGTCAGAATACCTGCGTCTTTTTAGGAGATAAGATGCCTCAGAGAAAACATCCGTGTTTTAACCATTCTTGCCTGAAAGTTTTTTTACCCAACAGAAAATGCTGTGAGGAGGGTATTTCTGGGCTCGTGAGCAGATGTGCTCTCAGTGCTTCGCACAGTGGCTCACCATGAGCAATACCAGTTTCTACCAAGTGAAGGAGTACAGTAAGCAAAGAGGGGGAAGGGGACTAAGTAAGTCCCCAGCTACCAGCTGGGGGACAGGGCTGCCACCAGCAGAATGGTGGAACATGCCCATATTTAGGGTGCAGACCCACACACAGAAATGGCAAGCCGAAGACAAATTGCCTGTAGGAATTCTATTATACAGAAGTACCTCGGGAGCAACATGGCACAATGTTGACAAAGCACTTTACAAAACCAGCTTCCATTTGTAGACTTCTTTTCTAAAACTCCAGATGTAAAACAATAATGCATTCGGCATATAGTACTCACTTCAAAGGATCCTCAACTTGTTCTTTTTAAATGCCAGCAGCTTTATAAAAGGAGTATAAAGGTGGGGTTCTATTCTCATGGAGGGGATGGGGGCTAAAATTGAAATCCTTGCTGTTCCTATTGAAAATTTCTCTTTTTTCTCCAAAGGAACCAAATAACTCTGAATGCTAATGTTACCATCACTTCTGGAATAAGAAAAAGAAAGCTACACAGAAAATTCAATAGCTTGCACTTGTAAAGATCCATGCCAGAATAAAACAGATCGGAGAGCCCTTCCTAGAAGTGGACACAAATGCAGCCATGCTGCTGTTCTCTGGTCTGTACCCTGAAGACTGCCATCATTCAGACCTTTCTGTCCTTGCCAATAGCTGAAGCCACAGAGTCAGCCCTTCAAAGGCCCCGGACTCCCTGCCATCTGGTTGATGGCCAGTCTCAAGAATCCTGCTCAGCACATCACAGGGTCTCACTCAGGGCTGCTCTTCCCTGTGGCACATGAACATGTGGCTGACTTCCACTTGCACCACAAACAAAAGTTCATGTCTTCAAAGTCTGCCTCAGAGAGTCTATGAAAGAGCAAAAGATTGCTCATATTCCCGACTCGCCTGCCTGCAGTGCAGGAGGGTCGTGTTTCTACAGCAAACTCCCTGGGGTCACACTATGTGAGGGACGATCTGCTTCTCAGTCCTTGACCAGTTTAGAAAGACTTCAGTCAGAGAAGTGGAGGGCCTGTCTGTGTGGAGTCCCATGCTTGCTCCCTTCAGCTCACTGCTGGTTCTGTGTCTGCAGACCCACAGGACTAGAGTTGCTCTGTGCCAAAAGCTTGATGAAGGGCTCAGTAACCTTTACATACAAACACGTGACCAACAGGGATTCTTTCAATTCTGGAAATGTTCACCAGGCATGCAACAACAACCACCTGTCCCCTCACAGAGCCGAGGAGTGCACAGCTACCGGAGCAGCACATATGAAATATGGGTTACACAAGACTTTCACTTACAAAAGTACCCTGAAAGCATTTAAACCAGTATCCAAAGAGTGCTGGAACGAACCCTCCACAGGGAAGTGTGCTAACACAGGGACTCAGCTGGGCTGCTTAGCATTTTAAAAGGTTTTTTTAAATAGATCACTTGAAGAGAAAAATTCCTAGTGTGAGAAAAGAATTTGTATCAGCAGAAATTAACTAAATAGAAAGCACTCCACAGAGCACTCCACAGGAGAAACAGGACGGAGATGCCGCACTGCCCTTCTATGGACAGCACTTCTTTCTCCACGAGGACATTTAATACCGTGTGCTAAAGAGCTCTGCTCTTGTTCCCTTAATGAGCAAGTTCCCATTTCAGTTCAGTCCAACCAAGTGCAAATTTATTGAGCTCAAACTGGACAGGGATATGGGAGAGTCAAGGATGAACACTTGGAGCCCCCAAACCCACTGGGCATGAATCCAATTTAGGCCTATTTGCAAACAATAACCTGGAGCCAAGGAACACCTGCGGAGAAAGGCCAGCGCTCCCTAGACTTGGGTCAGCTCAGACTGCAGGAGCTGCCTCTAGAAACAAAATATCAAAAGGGCAGGGAATTCTGTTAGCTACATTATACCAGGTGGGGAGGGGAGCCTGAAAAGCAGTAGCTAGGTACTACAAAGCCATTTTTGGACAGAAACCACTAGAGAGAGGCCATCTTTATATTCTTCAATAGAGAAATAATCAGAAGCTTCTCACAGCCTTCATATTTTAATATGAGATTTCCAAAAGGAAAGTATCTTTTTTTCCCTGTTAATATAAAGCAAATCAAGCTTACTACAGAACATTCAAACACCACGGAAACACAATGAAAAGCAAAAGTATCTTTTACTTTACCCTATCCAGCAATAGAGACCAAGCACTGGTGTTAAGTTTCAGATATGGATACACTACATCCCCTAAATTTTTGTTTTAAAATACAATAGATATTATGAGCACTGTTTCTTTTTTCCAGGTAACAAATTAACCTGGAGATCTTTGCATGGCAGTAAAACTTATGTTCTTATTTTTTTCTATCATTTACCAGTATCATAAATATGAAAATCTGAAACTTTTTTGTTTTGTTTTTGCAGTGCTGGGAACTGAGCCCTCAGTAATGCTACGCAAGGGATCGACCATTGAGCTATATCCCCAGCCTCCAAAATCTGAAACTTTTTTAAGTACTAATCTGATGCTCTAATAGCTGTGCAATTTGGCATCTTTTTTTCTTCAATAGCAAAAGTTAATGTTTTCATTAATATCAGTTTTATGTGACAAAACATAATTGTATTACATTTCTAAAGAGTACAATATGCTTTGATATATGTTTATAATGTAGAATGATTAAATCAAGCTAATTAGCATATTCAACACATTTTTGCTTCATTTTTTATTTTTATTTTTTGGTCTTTTTGAGACAGGGTCACAGGTGGCCTGAATTCACTGTGGAGACCAGGCTGGCCTTGAACTCACACTCCTGAATGCTGGGATTAAAGGCATGTGCCACCACATCCAGCTCTGCTTTATGTTTATTGATTGAGAATTTCATACAACACAATTGATCATATTCAGATCCTTTCCCCTTTTCCTCTCAGATCTTCAGATTTTTCCAGTTATGGATGCTCAACTGGTGCAAATATTCCAAACCTGGAAAACTCTGATATCTTCTGGTTCTAAGCATTTTGAGTAATACTCAACTTGTCTATCCTTTTACTCAAAAATGGAATTATAACAGTGCTCTGTATTCTACTTTTCCATTTAGTATTTATGTTATATAACTCTACTCCATACTAACAGCTGTTTATAGCAGCATTAATAACAATTTCCCTGTGATCTAGTCAGCCAGTACCTGCCCTATTGATGGTTATTTGGATTATTTTTCACCACTATGAACAATGCTGCAATTAAGATCTGTGATGCAACAGCTGCTTCCTTAGGTCAAACCCTAGAAATAGATTTTTCTAGGTTTACACAAACTAAAGTGTTTTTTTTTTTAAATTTTAAAATAGCAGTAATTCTTCAAAAGGATTTGCCAGTTACATTCTCAAGGACAGTATATGAAAGTACACTCTCTGTCCTAGTTTGTTCTTCATTGCTGTGACAAAATACTCTGACCAACACCAACTTGGGGAGGAAAGGGTTTATTTGTCTTACATCTCCCAGGTCACAGTTCATCAGGGAGCCCAAGGTAGGAACTCAGGGCAGGAACCTAGAAGCAGGAGCTGGAGCACAGGCCATGGAGGAACGCTGCTTACTGGCTTGCTCCCCTGGCCCCTGCTCAGCCTGCTTTCTTATGCAACACAGGCCCGCCTGCCTAGGGTTGGCACCACCCACAGTGGGCTGGGCCCTCCCACACTCATCAAGAAGATGCCCCTCAGACATGGCCACACGCCAGTCCAATAGAGGCAATTCCTCAATTGAGGCTTCCTCAACCCAGGTGTGTCAAGTTGACACTAAAGCTATCATTCAGCATACTCCCTCACACCATCACTGGGGTGGGTTACCATCCTTTTAATGTTTCCCAACATAAGAACAAAATGAAATATTATTTTAATTTGCATTCTTTGACTGAAAGTTTTTTGTAGCCACTCAAGATTTTTATTATATGATTTTTAAGCCTGCTTGCTGACATATGTTGCCCATTCTTACTGAGATGTAAGAAAATTTGTAAATACTCTGCATAGTAGAGAAACATGACAGGAACAGAACTCTTTGTTCTAGTCTGTCATTTGCCTATTAACTCTGATGTTTTTCTAGATGCGACTTACATAGTCAGGTTGGTTAATATTTCCCTTGTGATTTCTGGCCCTGATATCATGCTTATAAAGTCCTTCTCTAACTCAAAATCATAAACAAATTTTTAAAAATCTGTTATCTTGCACACTAGGCAAGAATGATGTATCTATAACAAAGCCAAACCTAAACTGTTCACTTGAGGAAAAGTAGTATGCAGAAATACTGGCATTCCAACCACTGTGAGTCCTTCCTCATTTGTGTGGTAAACAAATGAGACAGAACAGAATGCTACTGGGTGATTTCCATAATACAGTGGTTCCTCAGTGCCCATGGTGGGTTGGCTGTAGGACCCCCACCCTCTCTCCCAAAATACTGTAATCCACCAATGCAATGAAATTCTCACTGCATATACAATTGATCCAGGGGAATGCACCAATACCAACATACGCAGATGCTTCAGCCCCGTGCATCAAACAATGCAGTATTTGCCTATAATTTATGTAGTCCTCTAGATTAAATAGTCTCTAGATTACTTATAATATCTAATTCAATGTAAGTGCTATGTAAATAGGTGCAGACTGTTTTGTTTAGGGAACAATTAGATAGAAAAGCATGTACGTATTCAATACATACATGACCTGCCTCCCTCCCTCACTCCTTCCTTTGTTTCCTTCCACCCTATTTTTAAGGTATTTACATTAATTAATTAATTAATTAATTAATTAATTTAATGTGTATGGGGATGAAGGTCAGAGGTCATCAGGCTTGGCAGCCAGTTCTCCTGCCCCATTCGCCTTGTTTTAAGACAGGGTCTCTTGATCACTATGTACACTCCAGACTAGCTGGCCTGTGAGCTTCTGGGGATTCTCATGCCTCTCTTTTTCATTTCATCATAGGAGCACTGCAATTGCAGATACACACTATAATGCCAGACGACATTTGTATGGGTTCTGGGGATTCAAAATGAGGTCCTCATACTTGCACACCAAGTATTTTACCCACTGAGCAGTGTCCCCAGCCCTATTTTCCATAAATATTTTCAGTCAAAGGTTGACTGAATCCACGGATGCAAAACCTATGACAGCACTGCATTATTTCCATGTTAGTTTTTCCACTAAAGAAAAACAAGGCAAGAAGCCAGTCCAGGCACACACCTGCAATTCCAGTAATCAGGAGACTGATGTAGGATTATGAGTTCAAGGCTAGCAAGACCTTGTCTCTACACAGCAAGGCCCTTTTTCAAAAGAAAAAAACAAAACAAATAGGACAAGTTACTAGTCCCTTCTTCCTACTTAAGATAAAGTACCAATACCTGCTGGCCCTGGAAGTTTTGATACTAGAAGCAGAAAGAGTTAACATGCAGTTATAGAACTCACAGTTCATGAGGCCTAGTCAATACAAAGTGTGAGCAGAGAGATGGATGAACACCTTACCCTTAGGAAACATAATGGGAATGATGTTTCCTATAACACCCTGTAACAAAACAAATCTTCAGTTCTCCAGCTGTAAGACCATTGTTAACTTTATTATTAAGTGGCTAATTCCCTGGAAAATGACACTGGTAACTACCAATCCTTCCACAAAGACACCCCCCAACCCCAATAAATACAGAATGCCACAGGCCTACTGCCCAGAAGATACATTCCCAAACCCTTCTCCCTGTCTGCTCTATCTGAGGTGGCAATGTAGCAGTTCTGGACAAGGGAATACAACAAGGGATGATCTTGGGAAGCTTTGACTCAAAACAAAACAAGAGCCCACACATGTGGCTGGTACCATTCTTTTCTCTTCCTCCTATCTTGAGTTTGGTGGCTAAAACCATAGGAGCACCTTGCAACCACAGGGGGAAGATCAAGACTAGTCAGCTCTAGCACCACTGATTCTGTGAGAAGAACACAATTCTAATTACCTTCTGCCTCTGTTGTCAGCTTTTAAGCTTCCTAGGAATCCTGCCCAAAATAATTCTAACAGATGCAGTCATTTTCAAATCACTTGTTTGTTTGTTTGTTTGTTTGTTTGTTTGTTCGAGATGAGGGTCTCACTATGTGGGCCAGGTTGGCCTTGAACTCTCGATCTTCCTGCTTCAGCCTCTCAAATGCTGGGATTTACAGCTGAGTGCCACCATGCCTAATTGATTTCTAAATCACTTAGTAGTAATGTATTCAAAAGATTCCATTAATATTTAAGCCAAGTTTCATTTTATGCCTGAGATAATAATATAAGTTTAAACATGATATAGTAGCACATCCCTGTAATTCAAGTATCCGGGAGGTAGAGTCAGGATAATTTGCAAGTTCAAGGCCAGTTAGAGCTACACAGAGAGGGGCTATCTCAATAAACAAACATATAAATAACAATACCTTGCTTTCTTTTTTGTTTTTTGGCTTGTTGGGTTTCTTTCCTTTGGCCAGTATTAGGAACACATGATCCCTCCCCTTCCCTTCCTTCCTTCCTTCCTTCCTTCCTTCCTTCCTTCCTTCCTTCCCTCCTTTCCTTCCTTCCCTTCTTTCTTTTTTTGAGGCAGGGTCTCACTATGCAGCCCTGGCTGGCCTGGAATTCCCTATGTATATCAGGCTGGCTTTGAACTCAAAGAGATATGCCTGTCTCTGTATCCCCAGTGCTAGATTAAACAGCATGTACCACAATGCCTGGCTTATACCTTTCTTATTGATACAATTTTTTTTTCATGCTATTCCAACAGGAAATATAAGGTGCATTTAATTTATTCTGTGACTTTTTGAGACAGGGTCTCATGTAGCCCAGACTGGTTTCCAACTGGCTATTAGTTGAGGGTGGCCTTAAATTGTTTTTTTTCTTAATTATTTAATTAATTAAGTGTGTGTGTGTGTGTGTGTGTGTGTGTGTGTGTGTGTGTGTATTTGCATCAGAACAGGGAGTCAGATCCACTGGAGCTGAAGTTACAGGCTGTTATAAGCCACCCCATGTGGGCACTGGGAACCAAACTTGAGTCCTCTGCAAGAGCAGCAAGGGCTCTCAACTACTGAGCCATCATCTTTCCAGCATGGCCTTGAATTCTTGATCCTCTTGTCTCCACCTCTCAAGTGCTAGGATTGGTTACAGGTATACAGTATGTACCATGCTCAACTTCTACTCTGAAACTTTCAAATAGACCAATTTAGAAACAAATAAAAAGGCAACCATATCTAGCCATTCATTTCCAAAGCACTTGAGAAAAATGTGTCACAGACCAAATATAAGTACAGGTAGGATTATCCATAAGCCGTTTTATATTCAAAGCACTGAACAAACCAAATGAAAAATAAACACATTTGCTCAAACTTGCAAATCTACTACTTTTCAAGCAAGGGGCAAAATGATCTGATGAGGTTTGGTGGCAAACTAAATGCTTGCAAGCAAAAAGGTTACATTTGACTTGAGACAGACAACTGGCAAAGCCCACAACAACCCATTCTGCAACTAGTAATTTCATTTGGTAAATATGTTTACGGCGGGGCTGGAGAGATGGCTCGGTAGTTAAGAACACTGGCTGTTCTTGCAGAAGACCTGAGTTCGAATCCCAGCACCTATATGGCAGCTAACACCTGTCTGTAACTCCAGTTCCAGGGGATCTGACAGCCTCTTCTGTCCTCTGCGGGCATTGCACGACATGGGTGCACTTACCTACATGCAGGCAATATACAAATATACATAAAATAAAAATAATAAAGGAAAAAAAATGTTTATGGCAGCATTATTTGCAACAATGACAAAAATAATTTAAATATTCAATAGTCAGTGAATGGTTAAATAGTATTAAAATGTTATTGGGGCTGGGGTAAGAGCACTGACTGCTCATGCAGAGAATCCAGGTTCGATTTCCAGCACCCACATGGCAGTTAACAACTGTCGTAACTCTAGTTCCAGGGGATTGGACGACCTCTTCTGACCTCCGTGGGTGTTGCATGACACAGGTGCACTTATATGCATGTGGGCAATACACTATATACATGTATGCATGTGCACCTTTGTGCTCCCTGTTCTACACACTCCCTTGAAATAACAGCAGCTAAAAAGAATGAGCACCTCACACCAGACCTTAACTTCTAAATGCCATCATCCATTAAGAAGAAAGTTTCCTTCAAGAAAGACCAATCCAACAGCAGGCATAGTGAAGTATAAGATAAACTTTGAGGGGGCTGGAGAGATGGCTCAGCAGTTAAGAACACTGGCTGTTCTTGCAGAAGACCCAGGTTCGAATTCCAGCACCCACATGGCAGCTAATAACTGTCCCTAACTCCAGTTCCAGGGGATCCAACAGTCTCTTCTGTCCTCTGAGGGCATTGCATGACACAGGTGCACTTACCTATATGCAGGCAATACATGCATACACGTAAAATAAAAATAATAAATACTAAAAAAAAAAAAGATAAACTTTGAACATCTTCCAGCAAAGGGTACAGAGGTACTCAAAGAATGACTGGGATATGCCAAAAGGATATAAGCCAGCTTGAAGGGGCTTCCACCAATCTGCACAAGTTTAACATGAAAATAAATCATTCATCAAGTAAGATAGGAAAGCATAAATCCATATTGCTACAAACGAATCATTCAATTGGTAAATAAATGTAGGAGAAGGGAAATATTTTCATTATAGTAGAATACCAATTTACTTAACATAGAAGAAATTGTTCTTAAAACAAAACAGCTGTGTCTGGTGGCACACACCTATAATCCCAGTTCCAGACAGCCTAAGCTAAGAGCCTTAAAAAAAGAAAATAAATAAGCAGTTACCTCTGAAGTATAATGAGCATCCATACTTTCCCTCTAAAAAGTCTTATCATTTTGGCTTTATGAGCACATGCCTCTCTTATAAATCATTCACAATCCACCCACGTGTGGTGATGCACGCCTTTGATCCCAGCACTTGGGAGGCAGAGGTGGGCAGAGCTCTGTGAGTTGAAGGCCAGTTTGGTCAACAGCTGGGTCTACAGGAAGACCTTGTCTCAAAAAGACAAAAAAAAAAAAAAAAAAAAAAAAAAAAAAAAAAACAACCCAAAAAACCCCAAAACCCAAAAAACAAAAAACCCATAATCCTCAACAAACAACAGAAGCAAGCACACCTCCTGCACTTTTGAGAGTGCAGCGTCTCTATATGCGGCATACACCCCCTGATGCACACAGGGCACATGCCACACTGATTACCCTGGATCGGCTCAGATGACCCAGGGAGGTGGACTAATGCTGAGAATAAAACAACACAGCAAACACAAACCACCAGAGGCAGAGTTGAGATTTATGGAAATTTTTGATTTGGCTTTAGAGTAGTCTTGAAAGTGAAAGCAGGTAAGATGTCAATGACAAATGGTTAACTGATAAGAAGAAACAGGAGGGTAACAGGTTACAGAACAGGTCAATATCAGGCTGTCATGAAGCCATTTGAGACATACAATTAATCTATTACTCACCTGGCATCATCATTCATTGTAGTATGGTCAATAGGTGCCATGAAACTCAGTAGCTTGCTAAGGACATGAAACCTAAATAAAGCAAGAAATAAACAGGCAGCAACATTAGTAACCATTGCCCCAGCAAAGAAAACACATTCTACCAGTTAAACTCTAGAACTGATCCTAGGGACACTCAGCTCCTGAGTGGGGAAAAATTCACAAGCACCCAAACTGTATTTTTCCTTCTATCCTTAATGCAAGAAGAAAAAAATCTGATAATAGTACATTGAAAATGACAATTTAATATGGATCCATTTACATCACAGCTGAAAAATAAAGAGTAGATACACTTGTGACTTTGAGCAATAAACGAACACTTAAAACATTAGACAAAAGTCAATGAGGACCCAATTACCCCATTTTCCTCTCTGTGTACATTTTAATCATTTTTCAGCGTTGTTAAAGCCACCTGCCAGCAACAGCATGGGCAGTGGTGTAACTTCACTCTCAGTGCCTTGCCAACACTGTCCATTACTCACTGGCATTGGTTCCCTCAGCCAGAAAAGACTCCAGCTCCACATGAGCCCTGCTGCGTCTCTCAGGTCTCCATCTTTAGCTGAAGGAGCACAACTAAGTTTAGAATAAGTTTGAGTCCAAGATCTTTAGTCGAGCCGTTATGAAGTTTAAGCTACCTCATCTATATTCTCTGCCAACAGACACTAAAAGGTATTTTGTATGAAGTGTTTTGAAATTTCCTAGTGAAAAAGACTAAGCAAATATACCACTACCTAATAGACCACATAATAGAGAACTGAACAAGGCGTCCGTTTGTACTCCTCATAATGGAAAAGTCTCAGATGACTGTATACAAGCAAGCACACAAACATGTATATATAAAATTTTAGTCAAAAAAAATCTCTACTTAGGCAAAACATTTCCCACAAGCAAAAAATACAATATTCTCGTGTATGTATTACTTCAGTTTTAGAAACATCTTATACATCAAATAATTTAATTCTTTGTATCATATCTAAACCTCCCAAATTTCAACAAATAAATTTTATAAATAACAGTAATGAAATTTCTCTGATTCCAAGAGTAACAGAAAAAATATGTGTCCACATGCACACACACAAAGTTTAAAAAATGTGCTTGGAATATAGTCCCTACCACATAACAATATTTTGGTTAGTAAGGTACATAGTCAACAGGATATACAATACAGCCTAAAGGTGGTGTAGGTTCTACCTAGTTTTCTGTGTGTGTGTGTGTGTGTGTGTGTGTGTGTGTATGTGTAACTAGATCACTTAATGACATAGGTCTCAAAACATGTCCTTCTTGGTAAGCAACACATGACTGTAATTAATATTCTGCATTCTATACCCCTGAATGAACAATATATATTTACTTTGGTTTTCATAGTTTCAGAGTACTCTGTTGTGTCTATAAATTTATTTAATGCCATACTGAAGGGCATTTAAATAGCCTCTGCTCTTTTATAAACATATCACACACTGCCAAAATAAAGGATGCTGCTTGTTTGTCTAAGACACAGTTTCACAACATAGCCCAGACTGGCCTCAAACTTGTAGTAACCCTCTTAAAGAAAAGAGAATAAATTATTATAGCATCAGCATTGTAACCTGGCTTTTGTTTGGCTTATAGGGTTTTCTTAAAAAAATATTTATTATTTTTATTTTATGTTTATCAATGTATTGCCTGCGTAAGTGCACCAGTGTCATGCCATGTCCAGATACTCTGGAACTGGAGTTATGGATAGTTGTCAGCTGTCATGTGGGTGCTGGGAACCAAACCAAATCTGGGTACTCTACAAGAGCAGCCAGTACTTTTAACCACTGAGCCACCTCTCGGTTTTTAGTTTTTTAAGTTTTGAGAGTTTTTTTTTTTTCCTTTTTGAGACAGAGCCTTCCTGTAGCCCCAGCTGGCCTGGAAAATCCTATGTAGACTAGGCTGGCCTGAGACTCTCATTCCTCAACTTCCAAGTGCTGGAATTGCAAGTGTGTGCTACCACACCTAGTTGCACAAATGGTGTTATAACCTTTAATGTCAGCAGGCTGTAGTGGTACATGCCTGTAGTCTCAGCTACAACAGTCCTAGCTGCTCAAGAGGATGAGGCAAGAGGAACACTGGAGGCTAGGAATTCAAAGTCTGGCAACATG
>NW_008329126.1:862118-872505 GCF_000622305.1 Nannospalax galili | reverse complement strand
CTCTCTCTCTCTCTCTCTCTCTCTCTCTCTCTCTCTCTCTCTCCCCTGACACCAGCCCACCCACTTGAAAAAAAAAAAAAAAGCAAAGGGCTGGGGAGATGGCTCAGTGCAAATATTAGGACCTGGGCTAGGATTCCCAGCACCCATTTAAAAAGCCAGACATGGTGGCACAAGTTTGTAACCCTAGTAGGAGGATAGAATAGGTGGCAGACATAGGCAGATCCCAGAGGCTTGCTGACTAGCCAGTTTAGCCAAAATGGCAAGCTCAAGGTTCAGTGAGGAATTTTGTCTTAAAACTAAGGTAAAGAAGCAATTGAGGAAGACATTTATCAGCCTCTAGCCTCCACAAACACCACATGGATAAGTGCCCCTACACACACACACACACACACTCACTCAATCAATCAATCAATCTCTCTCTCCCAGTCTCTATACACACACACACACACACACACACACGGCAAAAGGCACACCCCCATGCCCAAACATCTCAGTTTTAAAATATGGAGAATTTGCTTTTGATCTTCTATTTTTAAGACAGAATCTCTCTATAGCCCAAGTTGGCCTTGAACTCACAATCTTCTGTCTCAACCTTCAAATAGCTGTAACATATGTGTGTGTCACCACATCCAGCAAAAGCTAGAACTTAATTCATTTACATTATGATTTCTGAATAAGTCATGATTGACTCTACTAAAATGCAATGCTCAGTAAAATACTGACAATCGATAATCATAATAATTCCTAAACATCAAAGATTTCTTTTTTTAAATTTTATTTATTTATTTTTTGATCTTTTGCAAACAGGATCTCCCTATGGCCCCAGCTGGCCCAAAACTTGCTATGTAGACCAGGCTGGCCTTGACCTCACAGAGATTTGCTTGCCTTTGCCTCCCAAGCGCTGGGATTAAAGGCGTGCGCCACTATACCTGGCTGCTTTTTTTTTTTTTTTTTTTTTAAATAAACACTAACAAGAACTTTTCTACTCTGAATAGGCTATCATTTCTAATAGCATGTTATCATTTAACTGCTTCTACAAAGTATTGTTAATTATTGCTCTAACTTGTCTGGAAATCTAATCTTTCCAATCCCATTACAAACTAAGAATAAAAATTGTTGGATGGTGGGGCCAAATATGAGTGATAACACCTGGCCTACCTCACCTGTTCTTCTTTAAGTCTAATTTATAGAAATTATAATATTCTCATCTAGACAGGACCTCTTTGCTTATATGTAGCCAAGATGTTATTTTGGTGCCTGCTTAGGCCAGCTGGCCTTCCCTGTGCAACTAGAGGTTAGAAGCACAGGCTCTGGAATCAGACCAATTAGTTCAAATCCCAGTTTGCTACTTATGAGCTCTGTAACGCTGGTAAGTTACTTATCTTCTCTAAGCACTTTACATGAATTAGTTCATTTAATCTGCATAACAACCCTATGAGATGTGATTTCAATTATTATACTCATTTCATAGATGAGGAAATTGAAGCACAGAGATGTTAAGTAACATGCTCATGGTTTCAAGGCCAGTATATGGAAGAGTCAGATCTCAAGCTTTGACAGTTACTCCACAGCCCGTGTGTGCCCCTTCTGCCTCTGCATACAAACTGCTCAATAGTGTCCAACAAGAGTTAATGTTAGTAGTACAATTGCTATTAGTAAGGATTCTTCTCTTTATTCTGACCACGAAGAGCCAGGTAAGGAAAGATGACAAAGCCCCTTGCCAAACAAAACAACCAATGTATATGACCATGTTTGATACTTTCTACTTTGTAATGGTTTTAGACTTAGAGAAAAGTAAAAATAATAGTAGCTCACAATCACTTTTACTCAGCTCCCAAAGATTGACAACTTACAATGTTATTAACAAAATTAGGAATTTACATTAGTATATTATTAACCACACTATAGACATTACTCAAATTTCCCCATTTTTTACCATGGCATCCTCTCTCTTTTCCAGGATCCTGTCTAGGGCCCCATATTGCACCTACTTCCTGTTTCCTTAGTTTCATGAATCTATGTTGGTTCTTCATTCTTCCTGGCTCTCTCATTCCTGAGACCCTTCTGAAGAGCACTGTTCACCTGTGGAGTGTCTCACAATCTGGATTTGGATGTTTTGCGGTAAAACTGAGATTAGGCTTTTTCGGCAAGAGTATCTCAAATGATGTCATGTCCTTCTACTGAACTACTTAAAGACAGAGGAATATATTTATGTTGTATTGCTGGTGGTAATTCTGAGCTGTTCATTAAGGTGGTATCTGATGGATTTCTCCATTGTAAAGTTATTCTTTTCAACTGATAAGTATTTTAGGAGAGATTCTTTGAGACTATACAAATATATTGTTTTTCCTCAAACTTTTTAATTTTGGGGGGTGGGGTGGGGGGAGAAAGGACCTCACTGTGTAGCCCTAGCTGGCTAGAACTCACTATATAGATAAGGCTAGCCTTGAACTCACAGAAATCTGCCTCTGCCTCCCAAGTGCTGGAATAACAGGTATGCACCATCACACCCAGCTCTTCTGAAATTCTGCCCATTATTTTAGCATCTATTTGTGGGACTTGCCTGCAAAATGTATTGCTGTGGAGCTGGCTCAGGGGTAAAGTGCTTGCTGTGCAAGCCTGAGGTTTAGGAGCCCTAGAACCCACATAAAAGCTGGGCATGGTGCTGTACCTGTAAGTGGAGTTGGGAGGCAGGGAGGGGAAACAGGTAATAGGGTCTTGCTAAACAGCCAGCCTATCCAAAATTGCAGGAAGTAGGTTTGTTAAGAGACCCTGTCTCAAAAAATAAGGTAGAGGGCAACAGAGGAAAACACCTGATATAGGCATCTAGCCTCCATGCATGCACATACTTTTTTTTTTTTTTTTTGGTCTTTTTGAGACAGGGTCTCCCTGTAGTCCCAGCTGTCCTGGAACTCACTATGTAGACCAGGCTGGCCTTGAACTCACAGAGATCCACCTGCCTCTGCCTCCCGAGTGCTGAGATTAAAGGCGTGCGCCACCATGCCCGACCATTGTTTTTAAGACTTCAAAAAATTATTGTTGTGGTGTTTGCCTTCCAGCGATTTTCTACTTCTCTGGTTCCCTCTATATTTAATTAGTAACTGGAATTACCATGACCTTGGATAGTGTACCAACTGGTATCCAAAAGGTTTTTATGTAACAAACCAGTGAAGACAGTAAAAGTTTATACAGAGATTTCTTAACCATTTCAAGTATGAAAAACTCCTTGGCTATGGCTTTTAGGCTTCTTTGTAGTCCAAAGATCTGAAGTAGAGAAATGTGAGGACAAGTGAGAGGGTCTCTGTGGCTCTCCTGTGCCCACGACCTGGCCTTTGTCCCCCTTCTTCAACATTCTCTACAGGCTCCTCTTCCTCTGTCAATCTCATATGCTGATATTTCTCAGAGGTCTAGTCTTAAAGATTCTTGCCATATTATACAACTTTGGGGAAATGGCAATAAATTGCTTCTAAACTATCAACTAATATCTGTATCTTTCTCAACTCAAAATCTCTCTCTAGGTCTGGAGAGATGGCTCAGCAGTTAAGAACACTCACTGTTCTTGCAGAACCTGGGTTCAGTTTCCAGCACCCACATGGTGGCTCACAAATGTCTGTTAACTCCAGTTCCAAGGGATCCAGTGCCCTCTTCTGGCTTCTGCAGGCACTGCATGCATGTGTGGCACACTTACCTACATAAAATGAATGAAATATTTTGAAAAATTATCTCCCTACACATAAGACCTCTCAAGGTTGTGTCAAATTCAACATATTCTGACACTGAATCTACTCTCCCCCTCAAAAACAACAGCAACAACAGAAACAGGTTTCTTCTTGTAGTGTGTACATATTGTTCCTTTGAACTCCAGGGATCAGTCTAATCTCATATTCTTTCTGGTTCACATGAAGTCGCTCTAAAGTTCCAACTACTAGCTGGGCGTGGTGATACACGCCTTTAATCCCAGCACTCGGAAGGCAGAGGCAGGTGGATCTCTGTGAGTTCAAGGCCAGCCTGGTGACCATAATGAGTTCCAGGATAGTTGGGGCTACAGGGAGACTCTGTCTCAAAAAGACCAAAAAAAAGTTCCAACTACTCACGTGAATTAATGTCTCTCAAGCTATCATCCCCTATTTCTTCTATCCCTTGCTCTCATAAATTTCTTATCCTTCTAGTCCACAAACTCCTAGAAATGTCTTTCTAAAATGTAAGTGTAATGACAATATTCTACTACCTGAAATCTTTAAATGCCTTATGATGCTCTACAGAATAAAGCCCAAATTGCTAACCTGGCTATGATCTAGCATTCACCTAACCATGAAGCCTCACTGCCTGCTACTCCCCCATGCTCACTTTAAGTCTGAAGTTCACAAATGGGCCCCTACTGTCTCAAACTGCCTTTCACTGGACTAATTCTTACTGGTGTCTCTCTCAGATCAGTGTGGATATACGCTGCATTACCACAATGCTGGGAGGATTGTTCATACTATAGCATCTACCAACAGATGGTATCACTCTCTGCAATGGTATGTCTTTGATTCCAGCACTCAAGAGCTAGAGGCAGTGAATTCAAGGCCAGTTTGGTCTAATTATGAATTCCAGGTCAGACAGGACTATATAGTAAGACCCTGTCTCAACTCCCGCCCCGGGAAAAAAATGCCCACTTACTTCTGATTAACAATTTAATGAAGTTAACTTCATAAATTAACACAATAAGGCAATTCCTATTTAAAGCAAAAATCCTGAGCTGGGGAGATGGCCCTGGTTATAAAGTACTTGCCGAGCAAGCATGAGGAGCAGAGTTCAGTTTTCCAGCACACAGGTAAATGCTGAGCAGATACAGCAAGCAACCTATAATTCCAGTGCTAGGAAGGTGGATTCCTGAAGCAAACTGGTGGATGCCTGGAGCAAACTGGCTACTTAAGACTAGTCAAATGGCCAAGAAAAGCAAGCAAGAAACTCTGCCTCAATATATAAGGTAGAGAGTGACTGAGAAAGTCACTCAACATCAACCTCTGGCCTCCACACACCCGCAGCACTTACATACACATATAAAAATGCCCTATTATTTTCTTTCAACCTGATAAATAAAAATTCTTTAAAAAAAAAAAAAAAAAAAAAAAAGCTGGGCGTGGTGGTACACGCCTTTAGTCCCAGGGAGGCAGGGTGAGTTCAAGGCCAGCCTGGTCTACATAGTGAGTTCAGGTCAGCTGGGACTACAGGGAGACCCCATCTCAAAACAAACAAACAAACAAAAACAAAAACAAAACAAAAAAAAATGTTTTGGGGCTGGAGAGATGGCTCAGCAGTTGGCACAGAGTTCCTCCTGCCTCTGCCTCCCAAGTTTTGGGACTAAAGGCGTGCACCATCACACCAAAATAATAAATAAAATATTTTTTAAAAAATTAAAAAAAAGTTTTATGTGTCTGACTGTTTTGCCTGTATGCATATAAAAGCACATGTGTTATGCAACACCTGCAGAAGGGGATCTGACAGCCTCTTCTGTCCTCTGCAAGCATTGCACAACATGGGTGTACTAACATACAGGCATAAATACACATAAAATAAAAATAATAAATAAAATATTTTTTAAAAAATTTAAAAAAAGTTTTATGTGTCTGACTGTTTTGCCTGTATGCATATAAAAGCACATGTGTTATGCAACACCTGCAGAGGTCAGAAGAGGGTGTCAGACTCCCTAGAACTGGAGTTAAGAATAGTATTAGCTGCCATGTGGGTGCTGGGAACTGAAACTAGATCCTCTGCAAGAGCAGCCAGTACTCTTCACCTCTGAGCCATCTTTCCAGTCCTCTAAAAAAAAATCTGATAAATTCACTTTGGGAAGTGAGACTGAAGTTCTTCATTATTTCCCATAACAAGAAAGTACTTTATGCTGGACAGCTTTAGTTGTCATCCTGACACACCTGGGTAAGGCCTCAATTGGGGAACTGCCTCCATTTGACTAGCCTGTGGCCAGGTCTGTAGGGCGTTTTCTTGATTACTGAGTGATGTGGAGGGCCCAGCCAACTGTGGGTGGTGCCACCCCTGGGCAAGTTGTTCTGTTTTGTAAGAAAGCAGGTTGAGCATGGGCCAGAGACATAAACCAGTAAGCATTTTTCCATGGCCTGTGCTTCAGTTCCTGCCTCCAGGTTCCTGCCCTGAGTTCTTACCTTGGGCTCCCTCAGTGATAAACTGTGACCTGGGAGATGTAAGCCAAATAAACCCTTTCTTCCCCAAGTAGGTATTAGTCAAAGTGTTTTATCACAGCAATTGAGAGCAAACTAGAATATGATATCTAACACATCATGACTTTTTTGGGGGGTGGGGGGAATCCAGATCCTCATGTAATTTGAGTGAGTGCTCTACTGCTGAATTACACTTCCAGCCCCATATTTCTTAGTCACTGCTATGCTTATAGTCATAGCCACTCCCCATGACCTGATAAACACTGTATTATTATCATCCAAAACATTGTCTGACTAATATCTACATGGTACTCCAGTAGATGATAATCTTGGAACTGTTTTATAGGATAAAGTAGCACCACTCTTGACTACAAAGGGTTATAAAGCTATCAGCCTAACAATCTTAAAATTCACAGTAATACAATAATGTGAAAAAAGCAGGTTTTCCTCTTTCTTTTTATTTTTTTTTAATTTTATTTATTAAAAAAAATTTTTTTTTATTGTCTGCATGTAGGGAAGTGCACCCGTGTCATGCAATGCCTACAGAGGTCAGAAGAGGCTGTCGGATCCCCTGGCACTGGAGCTACAGTTGTTAGCTGCCATATGGGTGCTGGGATTCAAACCCGGGTTCTGCAAGAACAACCAGTGTTCTTAACCACTGAGCCATCTCTCTAGCCTCTTTTATATTTTAAAAAAATATTTTATTATTTTTATTTTAGGTATCTGAGTATATTGCCTCCATGTATATAAGTGCACCCATGCCATGCAATACCTGAAAAGATCAGAAAAGGGCGTCAGATCCCTAGAACTAGAGTTACAGACAGTTGTTAGCTGTGATGTAGGTGCTGGGAATTGAACCCTGGTCCTCGCAAGAATAACCAGTGCTCTTAACCACTGAGCCATCTCTCCGGATTTCCTTTTTATTTTTTTAGGAAGCAGGGTCTCACTATGTAACCCATATACAACTCAGGCTGGCCTTGTGATTCTCCTGCTTCAGCCTCCCAAGTGCTAAGCTTACAGGTGTGTACCATCACACCTGGCCTCTCACAATTCTTTGGAAGAACATATATTTATTTGCAAGAAAAATACCAGTAGATACACATAAGAGAAACAAAAAACCCTAATATTTGAATATTTACTGTATACTAGATATTTGTGTATTATTTCATTTAATACCCACACCAAACCTATCAAGAAGGGATTATCTCCACTTAATAAATGAGGAAAAGTGAGGACTAGAGGATAAAGAACAAAACTCATACAGAGCCAAAGTTTGAACTCAAGTCTCCTAATTTGAAATCTGAGCTACTTCTTCTAGAGAAACCTCACCAACTATAATTTTATAAACAGCAGTAGAGGAAGAACTGAGCCAAATAGTAAAGAATAAGGTAATCACTTGGCTTCATCATTTATAAAGTACTGTTAGTAACATTCTTTAAATCCATATGGGGAAGGGCAGATAAGATGGCTCAGTAGTAAAGATGACTGCCACCAATCCTGGTGACCTGAGTTCAATCCCTGGGACCCACATGGTAGAAAGAGAACTGACTCTCAAAAGTTGTCTTCTAACCTCCACATGCATGCTGCAGCATACACACACACACACACACACACACACACACACACCAAGTAAATAATAAATAAACAAATAAAATAAAAAATCCAAGTCCATACTGGGGGGAAGGTACAGAAAAGGAATGGAAATGAGCAAGAAAATGAACACTAGGGTAGCAGATTAACCCAGCCTTGGAGTAATGATATTATTATGGTAACAGCAGCAAATACTGGCATAGTACTTACCAGGTACTTACACTACTCTTAAGAGCTCTACACACCACAAATCTAAAGGGCTGGTTCTGAACTATATTATCATCTCCATCTTACAAATGAAGCAACCATGGGGCTGGAGAGATGACTCAGCAGTCAAAAGCACTGGTTCCTCTCCCAGAGGACCTGGATTTGGTTCTTAGCACCCATATGAGGTAGCTCACAATAGCCTGTAACTCCAGTTCCAGGGGAGCCAATGCCCTCACTAGACTCTGTGCACACATACATATACTCAGGCATACACACATATACTTAAAATAAACTAAGTAAATCTTTAAAAGAAAGGAAAGGAAGAAGGGAAGGAGGGAGAAGAGGAGGAGGAGGAAGAAGAGGAGGGGGAAGGGGACAAAGAAGCAGTAGCAGCAGCAGCAACAACAGCAGCAAACCAATGAAGAGAGTTTAAGGTCTTGCCCAAAGTAACCAGAGCTGCAATCCAAATTCAGGCTACTACACTAATAAGACACCTAGACAAGCATGAGAGCTGTGCATTTCAACACAGGAAGAAAGTTGAACAAATTCTAACAATTTAGCCTAGGATTTCTTTAAGAAAAGTGGAAACTATTTTGTATTTCTGCAAAGTCAAACCAGCATTTCCTGATGAGTTTTATTAGATCTCAAACAAGTTAAAGCAATTGTAAGATCTGCTTGTAAAGTTCTCTCTCTCTCTCTCTCTCTCTCTCTCTCTCTCTCTCTCTCTACACACACACACACACACACACATATATTTCACTAGTAGCCCAGGCTAGTCTCAAGCTCACAATACTCCTGACTGTACCTGCTGAGATTATAGGCATGCACCATCTAACGATAAATGAGACAGATCCATATTTGTCTAAATGAATTTTTTAATTTTTTTGTATTTTTTGTCTTTTTGAAGCAGGGTCTCCCTGTAGCCCCAGCTGGCCTGGAACTCACTATGTAGACCAGGCTGGCCTTGAACTCACAGAGATTTGCTTGCCTCTGCCTCCCATGTGCTGGGACTACAGGTATGCACCACCACACCTGGGTTAAATGAAATATATTTTTAAAAAGCTCTCTAACAATGTAGGATTGGCTATCTGTGTAAAACCATATAATATAACAAGCTGAAGATGTTTGTTTGACATGCACTTGAATAATGAACAGATTCTTTGACACTGAGGTTCTGTCAGATGATATTGTATTTTATCATCCCTGCTCCACACATAAATCTAAACATTTAGCAGTGTCAGTTCCTACTCTTGCTCCATCTTGTCTATACTAAGACTCATTAGTTCACACAGAAGACTATTCCTAGCTTTAAAAAGGTCTCTGTTTTCGAGAGGGTGGGATCCAACCTCCATCAGTGTAGTGGCTGTGATCATAGCACACTATCAGAGAGTGCCAGGTTCTGGCCACCCTCTGGCATAGGGGCTGAGAACACAGCAGACCAACTGAGAGTCCCAAATCTCACCCCGACCCCTGTGATTAGGGAATTTCACAAATTTTCTCTGAGTTCCTGCTAAAAGGGGTCCAAACCTTAGAAGGAAGCCTGAGTGTACCTGACTGGAACCTGACTTGGGCTTCTTTGGGTACTCCTGATTAGCTGATCTGAAGCCATCAGTTCCCTCCAAAATAAAACCTGAGAGAACCTGAAACCAGTACCAACTAGCGTTACATAACTAATAGGGAAAGGACCTAGGCACCCCAACAATACAAACAGAAGCATACTTCAACTTGATTCTCATATCAGAATCGTAAACAACAAAAGAAATTCACATGCCAAAATCACAACTAAAGAATAATAAAATGGAAAGCCAAAACACTATGTCCCCACCAAACTCCAGTCCTGTAGAAGAGTTCTACAAGGAGAATCCCCTAGGGATACTGAATTTAAAAGAACAATCACAAACATGATCAACAAATTTAAAGAACACACGAACAAACAAATCAAAGAACTAAAAGAAGACAGGGATAAACTTCTAAATGAACTGACAAGAGATAGAAACATTGAAGAAAACTCATGCAAAAATGAAGAAGGAAGTGCAAAACTCAGTAAGTCAACTTGAAACAGGGGAAAGCCTCACCACTAGAATGAATGAAATAGAAAACAGAATATCAACACTGGAGGATAAAGTTGAAGAATTGGACCACTCAAGCAAAGATTATGGAAAATTAAAAAAAAAAAAAAAACAGGAATGGAATTAGCAAGAGATGTAGAACACCATGAAAAGATCAAATCTATGGATCATAGGAACAGAGGAAGGGGAAGAATTTCAGGCTAATGGTATTGACCAGATCTTAAACAGGATTGTACACGAGAATTTCCCATATTATTATGTGCACAGTGGCTTAGGCTAACAACATTCTGGACTGAACCTCAGCCATCACGAAATTCCTTCTTTCTCACTGCTGGGATCACA
>NW_008329126.1:829974-861172 GCF_000622305.1 Nannospalax galili | reverse complement strand
CTTCAATACCCCACTATCTCCATTAGACAGGTCAACTGGACAAAAAATAAAGAGAGACATCTGAATTAAATGATACCATAAATCAAATGGACCTAACAGACATCTATTGAATATTCCACCCAAGCACCAAAGAATATACTTTCTACTCAGCACCCCTTGGAACTTTTTCATAAACTGACCACATACTGGGCCACAAAACAAACCTCACCAAATACAAAAAAAATTGAAATAATTCCATGCATTCTATCAGACCACAATGTAATAAAGCTCAAAATCAACACCGGACAAAGCCCTAGTCACTACACAAACTCATGGCGGTTAAACAACACACTCCTGGGGCTGGAGAGATGGCTCAGAGCTTAAGAGCATTGACTGCTCTTGCAGAGGACATGGGTTCGATTCCCAGCACCCACATGGTAGCTACGAACCATCCTTAACTCCAGGTCCGGGGGAATCCAAAGCCCTCTTCTGACCTCTGCGTCATTACATGACACGGGCGCACTCACATACATGCAGGCAATATACTCATACACATAAAATAAAAACAATAAATAAAAAAAATAAACGCACTCCTAAACAATGAGTGGGTAAAAAGAGAAATTAAGAAAGAAAAGAATTCCTGGAATTCAACAAAAAGGACAATACAACACAACACAACCTCTAGGACACATTAAAAGCAGTCCTAAGAGGGAAGATTACAGCTCTAAGTGCCTACAGTAAAAAATTAGAAAGAGCCCAAATAAATGACCTAACACTGCAACTCAAGATGCTGGAAAGGCAAGAACAAATGAAACCCAAAGCCAACAGAAGAGAAGAAATAACTAAAATCAAAGGAGAAATTAAGGAAGAAAAGAATTACTGGAATTCAATGAAAAGAACAATACAACCAACACAACCTCTGGGACATTTTAAAAGCAGTCCTAAGAGGGAAGTTTATAGCTCTAAGCCCCTACATTAAAAAAATTAGAAAAAGCCCAAGTAAATGACCTAACACTGCAACTCAAGACCCTGGAAAGGCAAGAACGAATAAAACCCAAACCCAGCAGAAGAGAAGAAATAACAAAAATCAGAGCAGAAATTAATGAAATAGAAACAAAGAAAACAATACAAAGAATCAATGAATCTAAGAGCTGGTTCTTGGAAAAGCTAAACAAGATAGACAGACCCTTAGCCCAGTTAACCAAAAGAAAGAAAGAGCAAATCTAAATCAACAAAAATCAGAGATGAAAGGGGAAACATCATAACAGACATCCTAAATATCCAGACCATTATATGGGAACATTTCAAAAACCTGTATGTGGGGCTGGAGAGATGACTCAGCGGTTAAGAACACTGGCTGTTCTTGCAGAAGACCCGGGTTCAAATCCCAGCACCCACATGGCAGCTAATAACTGTCTGTAACTCCAGTTCCAGGAGATCCGAGAGCCTCTTCTGTGTTTGCACAACATGGGTGTACTTACCTACATGTAGACAATACACACATGCACATTAAAACATACAAACAAACTATATGCTACTAAATTTGAAAATCTAAAAGAAATGGATGGATATATAAAATCATGGGAACCACCAAAGTTAAACCAAGAAGAGATCAACAGTTTAAACAGACCCATAACATATAAGGAAATCAAAAACAGTAATACAAAGCCTCCCAACTAAAAAAAGCCCAGTCCCAGATGGATTTACAACAGAATTCTATTGGACAGTTAAAGAAGACCTCTAACCATTACATACTTAAATTAGTCAAAATGACAGAAACAGAGGGAGAACTCCCAAATTCCTTCTATGAAGCCAGCATCATTCTAGTACCCAAACCAGGTAAAGACATAACCAAAAAAGAAAAATATAAACCCATATCCTTAACGAACACAGATGTAAAAATTCTCAACAAGCTGGGCGTGGTGGCGCATGCCTTTAATCCCAGCACACAGGAGGCAGAGGCAGGCAGATCTTTGTGAGTTCAAGGCCAGCCTAGTCTACATAGTGAGTTCTCGTCCTCTTTTTTTTTTTTTTTTTTTTTTTTTCAAAAAAAAAAAAAAAAAAAAAAAAAAAACGACAAAAAAAACCTCCACAAAATACTTGCAAACTGCATACAGATGTACATTAAAAAGATCATTTACTATGATCAAATAGGCTTTATTCCAAAGACGCAGGGCTGGTTCAATATACACAAGTCAATAAACGTCATTAATCATATAAATGTACTCAAAGACAAAAACCACATCATCATCTCAATAGATGCAGAAAAAGCTTTGACAAAATTCAGCATGCATTTATGTTCAAAGTCCTAGAGGGAACTGGACTGAAGGGAACATACCTTAACATAATTAAAGCCATATATCACAAACCCTCAGCCAACATCATTCTAAATGGAGAAAAACTGGAAGTACACCAATTAAAATCAGGAACCAGGCAAGGCTGTCCACTATCTCTACTCCTTTTTACCATAGTGTTTGAAACTCTTGCAAGAGCAATAAGACAAGAGAAGAAAATTAAAGAAAGAGTACCTAAGAGATCCCAAAAGTTCCACCAGAAAACTAGAACTGATCAACACTTTCAGTATAGTGGCAGGTTATAAAAATCAATCTACAAAAATGAGTAGTCTTTCTATATACCAATAACAAATAATTGGAGAAAGAATACAGGGAAATATCCTCATTCACAACTGCTGCTGCAAAAAAAAATATATATCTTGGACTAAATCTGACCAAAGACACCAAAGATCTCTACAATGAAAATTTTAAATCATTAAAGAAAGAGACTGAGGAAGATATCAGGAGATGGAAGGACCTCCCATGCTCATGGATTAGAAGAATGAATATTCTGAAAATGAACATCCTACTAAAAGCAATATATAGATTCAATGAAATCCCAATCAAAATCCCCATGACATACTTCAAAGAATTAGAAAAAGCCATCCTCAAATTTGTATGGAAGCACAAAAGACCCCAGATAGCCAAAGCAACCCTGAGCACAAAGAGCAACGCTGGGGGGATTACTATACCAGATCTCAAAGTATATTACAGAGCTATAGTAATAAAAACAGCATGGTACTGGCATAAAAATAGAAACATACATCAATGGAACATCACTGAAGACCCAAACCCGAGTACACACAATTTCAGCCACCTGATATTTAACAAAGGTGCCAAGAACACACAATGGAGGAAAGACAGCATCTTCAACAAATGGTGCTGGCAAAACTGGATTTACACCTGTAGAAGAATGAAACTAGATGCTTATCTTTCACCTTGTACAAAAGTCAACTCCAAATGGATCAAAGACCTCAATTCTCAAAAAACTGGATCTCCACCTGTAGAAGAATGAAACTAGATGCTTATCTTTCGCCTTACAAAAAAGTCAACTCCAAATGGATCAAAGACCTCAATGTGAAACTGGAAAGCCTGAAATTATTAGTAGAATATATTGGCAGTAACTTATAGATATAGGTGTAGGAAAGGATTTTCTAAATCAGACAGAAGTTGCTCAGGTAATAAGGTCAGTAATCAACATGTGAGAATTCATTAAACTAAAAAGCTTCTGTTCAAAAGAAACAATAAAAAAAGTGAAGAAGAGAAAATCCACAGAATGGGAAAAAATCTTCACCAGTGACACATCTGATAGAGGTTTAACATCCAGAATATATAAAGAACTCAAAAAACAAAGAATCGAGAAACCAAAATGACCCAATTAAAAGATAGGCTAAAGATCTAAACAGAGAATTCTCAAAGGAAGAAATAAAGATGGGTAAAAAACATCTCAAAAAGTGTTCAACATCGTTAGTAATTAGGGAAATGTGAATTAAAACCACTCTAAGGTATCACCTTACCCCAATGAGACTGGCTAGGATCAAGAGAACAAATGATACCAAATGCTGGCAAGGATGTGGAGAAAGGAAAATGCTCATTCCCTGCTGGTGTGATTGCAAACTCATGCAACCCCTATGGAAAACGGTGTAGAGAACTCTTAAAAAACTAAAAATGAACCTACCATGTGACCCGGTTATACCACTCCTTGGTAAATACCCAAAAGACTCATCCTATTGTAGAGACACTTGTACAACCACCATGTTTGTTGCTGCTCTTTTCACAATAGCTAAGAGATGGAAGCAACCTAAGTGTTCCTCAACTGACAAGTGGTTAACAAAAATGTGGTATATTTACACAGTGGAGGTCTAGTCAACAGTAAAGAAAGATGAAATAATGAACTTTGCAAGTAAATGGATGGATCTAGAAACTGTTATACTAAGTGAAGTAACACAGACTCAGAAAAACAAACAACAAATGTTCTCTCTCATATGTGGATCTTAACACCAAATCCTTTGAAATTCCAGGTCCTTTTAATAAGATGATGCTGTACAGCAGTCTCTTCTGCATGAAATGACTACCATTATCATGACTTCGCTGTGCCTGTGACGCTAAACATCGTCACAATTGGGTTTGTTGATGGTTGTGCTCATTCATTAAAGGAGGGCCAAGCAGAGTCATTGGACCCTCACCAGAATATCCAGCCACTCCTCCCAGCCAACTGTTATGTAATTTGGCCCTAATCACACATGGTCTCCTGGATTTGGGAAGGGCTAAACTATACAATCTGGGGAAGGCTAGGAAGAGAAGGCATGACCCATGCTGGATAAAGGCTTTCCAGTGCGCACACCCTCAGGTCACACATACACCTCAGCAATCCTCAGTTATCTCCATAAGTAAGCTCAGTAAATTCACTGGTTCCCCAGTAAAACTGTAATCAAACATTGGCTTGACACTAGAACCTTAAAAGGGAGTAAGTATTGCTTAATATCCCCAGGAAAAGAATTCTCACAACAGATGGAAAATTTATTTGTTAATGCTATTATGTCTCATAATGATTTTAAAAAAGAAAAAGAAAATGAGAATGTAAAAGATGTTAAAAAGGATATGGAAATGGAGATATTTTCCAAAATAGAAAAAATGAGAAAGCCTAAGCAAGTGATGAAGGTCTGTATAGGTTTGTTATGATATATAAAGGATAAGACAAAAATAATATACACATGGGCTAAAGAGATGGCTCAGCAGTTAAGAACACTGACTGTTCTTACAGAAGACCTGGGTTTGAATCCCAGCACCCACGTGGCAGCTAAGAACTGTCCATAACTCCAGTTCCAGGGGATCTGACAACCTCTTCTGTCTTCCATGGGCACTGCATGACACAGGTGCACTTACCTACATTCAGGTAATACACACAAACACATGAAATAAAAAATAAATATTAAAACATACACACACACACATAATATTAAAATTTCTAAGGTCATAGTTTAGTCAACTAGTTTAAGTTGTATCTAGTCAAGGTTTATCTGAGAATATTTGGTTTTTTACCCAAGCTTTATCTACATAGCATGTGGTAATTAAAAGTACCAGACTGGTGGAACTAACCTTATTGGATTAACAGCCATAGTTTGAGGCCTATACTAATCTGGTCAGAGAGACTTAAAGGAAAGTTTTTGCCCCTTGCCCTCCAAGGTCGACTAATTTCCACGGACTATGGAATGTCTCTCAAAATGTCCAGTAATTGTGGTGAGTCACCTGTCCTCTTGTTCAGGGAGGACATGGAGACCCCATAAGATGGACCTGAACCAGTGCCCAGTCTACAAAGAGGAGGGTCAACTCAGAGGAAACATCTCATCCATGCTTCCAAGTAAAGCCAGACATGGTCGAGTAGGGCCTTTGACTTATCTTCACATACATGGAACTGGTAAAATAAATTGATTTATCTGGGCCAAATGTATGGTCTTAAACACCCAAAAGGAAAGTATAACCAAAGAGTAAAGTCATCAGTATATTCCTTTAAAAGTTCAAGGGATTACACTTCCCAGACATTAGGCTTAAGCCCATATAAAAAGTTATTTAGACAATTATTTCTCATTGATGATTTTGTTCCTAATCAGAGAGTGTTGCTCAGATGTAAGACTTCAAATCTTGGTTGCCAACACTGTAGTGCCCACCTGTAGCTAAGGGAGACAACCAGCTATTGTTCTAAAATGATGGATGTTTGTTTTCTCCCTCTATCTAGAAGCCTTTGAGAGGGAATTGACACTGATTCTAACCACTCCAACAGCTATCAAAATGCCTGAAAGCAAATCCTGAATCCATCACTCTCAAGTCCAGCCTTGGCAGACAAAAGAAAAATGAGGAGGAACCCATAGAAAATAGTTAGTTAGTCAGGATTACCAGATGAACAGGAAAGTTTTAAACTAGAAGATAAAAACCTTGTTCTGACTTTTTTCTAGTTCCCTGTCTAGAACTTGTAATGCTAATTACTCCTGCCTTTACTTCTCCTTCACATTTTCTATTCACCAGTCAAGGACTTTCTTTTCCACCTAGAGATAAGAGTTATGTAATTTGGGAGTCTTTCAGATAGATCCACTGAAGGGGTACTCCAATTGCCTCACCCTGCATCCCTACTCAGCATGGAATAAGCCAGAGTGCTCTGCGTCCCGAGTCCCTTATCCACATTTGGGTAACCTCTTCAGAGGATGGTGTGATAACAGGAGGTAGGAATTGGCTAGGCAGTTAGGGTAAAAAGACTCCAAAGGAAAGTAGCCAGTTTCTTGGCTAAAATTTACAATGTCCTTGGGCCTCTTAACAACATACTTGGTTCCAAAGGCAAAAAATGTCCAAAGTATCTGGGAGCTTTTATCTAATTCTTAAAAAATTTTAGGGTTACTCTTCAGAGGGGGGAATGTTAGAGTAGCCAAAAGCCCCATTTAAAAACATATAAAAGAAGAAAGAGTATAAGAAGTTATCAGAAAAAAAGTGGTGGGAGATATGGGTGAAGTTGAGAGGGAGTAGGCATGGATTTGTGTTATTTTTTTTTTTTCTTTTTGTCTTTTTGAGACAGGGCCTCCCTGTAGCCCCAGCTGTCCTGGAACTCACTATGTAGACCAGGATGGCCTTGAACTCACAGAGATCCGCCTGCCTCTGCCTCCCAAGTGCTGGGATTAAAGGCATGCGCCACCATACCGGGCGTGAGGGAATGGGCATGGATTTGATCAAAACATCTTATATGCATGTATGAAATTCTCAATAAATTATTTTTTTAAAAAAAGAAATGTTTGGAATACAAAGACCTAGACCATTACTATTATATGAGTTATTCCTTTATATGAGGTACCTAGATCAATCGAATTCACAGAGATTGAAAGCATAGAAGTTACTAAGGAACAAGGATGGGAGAAAGGGACAATAGGGAGATGTTAGGCCAATACAGAGTTTATACTTAAAATAGCCAAAAAAAAAGTTATAAAAACAGGATTATGATGATGGTTGAGCAACCTTGCAACATTTTAAAAAACTGTTAAAATGGGGGGCTGAAGAGATGGCTCAGTGGTTAAGATCACTGACCCGGGTTCAATTCTCAGCACCCACATGGCAGCTAACTCCAGTTCCAGGGGATCCAATGCCCTCTTCTGACCTCTGTGGACATCACACAACATGGGTGCACTTACATGCATGCAGGCAATACACTTGTACACATAAAAATAATAAAAATTTTAAAAATGGGTAACAGGAAAAAATATACAATATAATATAATGTAATATTACATGATAAATTAATTGAAAAAAGTCTGTTTCCCATAAAAATTGTATTCCTCATCTCATTTAAGCACACTGTTAAATTTTCTCAAGTCCTTCATTTTTGTCTTTTTAAAGTTAAAATAATTTCAATTATTTTGCCTTTGTTTTTTTTTTTATTATTTTTCTTTCAGGGAAACATTAACCTATTCATTGACAACAGAACAAAAATCCAATAAACAATTTCCCATTTAGAGTAAGCAAACAGGGTCACAAAAAACACTTGTGTATCATTTTGTTAATTTTCTGACCCTTAAAAAAAAAAATTCATAAGAGACGGGAGCAGCAGCACATGCCTGAGTATTAACACTCAGAGGCTAAAGCAGAGGGTGGCAAGTTCAAGGTCAGCCTGGACCACAGAGAGAGACCTTGTCTCAAAAGCAAAAAACAAAACCAGAATCATCCAAGGCAAAACATGACATGACAGTCAAAATGAAATACATCACATCATATTAATCTGCTTTTCTAAAAACTCACCTTAGTTTCCTTCCTTTGCTGGCTTTCCTGTCTACCTTCTTGCGGATCTTGCTTCGTAATTTCTGGATTGCAAGCCACTGCCTGGGAAATTCACAAGCAATGTTATGCATCATCACTTGCAGAAGCAGTTATGAATATTGACAAATTGGAATTTTTCTCACTAACACCCCTGCAGAAAGAAATCACCAACCTACATCAAATTCTTCAAGATAGTTTTGGATCAAAGTGACTAATCAATTGGAGAAGATTTGTGCAGTGGTAAAAAACAAATGGCAGCTGGGAAAATCTACAGCAAATTTGGTTAACAATGCTCCTCAGTATTTGGAGTTGCTGTGACAAGCACTCAATCTACCAGTCTGCAGGAAAACCCATTGAACAGTGTAGCTGCTTGGGCTTCCTCAAATGTTTCAGCCCTACACATGCTCTTTTGCTACCTGCGACTGACCGAGCTGAAAGCACCAACTCTCTAACTCTAGTTTTTCCTTTTCTAACACTCAAGTGCTTTTGCTTCTTGTTTCTAAAGATTTTTAACATTTATTTATTTATTATTTATTGTTTTTGGGTTTGTGTGTGTGTGTGTGTATGGAGGTTAGAGGACAAATTTGCAGGAATCAGTTTTCTCCTACCATGTGAGTTTCGGAATCAAACTCAGGTTGCCAGGCTTGGCAGCGAGTGCCTGTACCTGCTGAGCCATCCCTCCTTTCTATTCTTTTTTTTTGGGGGGGGTCTTTTTGAGACAGGGTCTTCCTGTAGCCCCAGCTGTCCTGGAACTCACTATGCAGACCAGGCTGGCCTTGAACTCACAGAGCTCCGCCTGCCTCTGCCTCCTGAGTGCTGGGATTAAAGGCATGCACCACCACACCTGGCACGCCTCCTTTCTAATTTTTAATAATTATCCACTAGTCTTAACAGTTGTTTACTTAATTTGTATTTCATCTAGAAATATTTCAATATGTAGTGTTAAACAACAAAGACTCTTCCTCTCCTCCCTCAATATAATCTTAATACCAATATCACACCTAAACACAAATACTCCTTTATTATCAAATGTTTAAAAGTCAGTTTCCACACTTCTCAAATTGTCACACTTTGATAGTTGGTTCATTTGAATCAGGGTCCACGGACCTGTAGGCATTATAGGTATGAAGAACTTAATTTTTCAAGTAAGGGATACTTATTAGGAAAATATTCCCACATTGCTCCTGTGAACGAATGTGAAAGGGAGGCCACAGCAGCCGCTAGTCACCTCACCCGACTCACAATGAAAATGCACCATCAGAAAAAAAAAAAATCTAGGGAAATCCAATTACTGTAATCTTAATATAATCTTAATTACCATAATCTATTTTATTGTAAAGTCAGATAAATGTACAATATAATCACCACTTAAATACAATTTACTCTGTCACATTAAATTTATGGTGAACAGTCCCACAACATTCCAAAGACATAGGAAATAGCAACAACATCCTATCCTAAAATTCAAATAATATTCAACTCAAATAGAATTATTTCATCAGCACAAAGTTTTCCCTGCTTTCTCCAAATGCTGCTCTGCCCAGAATCACATTCTGGCACTTGCAGCTTTTGTTTCCTTTCAAGCTTTTGCAAACGATGGCTCGTGGCTATTTAAATGTATGCTATTCATTAGGTGGCTCTCTAAATACCCTTCTTATTTTCCAACCACACGATGAAGCATACACACAAGAGCCTTTCTTTATACTTTGCATTCTACCCTGACATCTGGGTAATGCTGCCACGTTCCATTTCTAATTGTGTTGAAACTTTTATTGAAGGGGTGGAGGTCTAAATTAGTGCAGAATAACAGAGCAGATTTGACTTCGTGCTAAGAACCTGTTGTACAGAGCCACATTCTGACAGCTGAGAGGAGGGGTTTAGGTGGCAGTTTTCTACACACTGGTCAGCAGATTGCTATGGATATAATCACAATGCACACTCAGAGCAAAGAACAGAAGACAGACTAATAATTACAGGACCGATCATTGCCTTAGAGGCAGAATTAAGGGAACTCAAAGAAACTGCTATATTGTGGCTTGAATGAGAAGAAAACCATATCCTACCTTCCCATGGCCACCTGATCGTTGGGATCCAAGGAGCTGGTCTTCCGTTCTATGATTTCTCGAAGGAGCTAGGTGAAAAAGGATAGCAACTGAGCTATTTACCATCTCCTAGCACCAACCGGCTTTAAAAGGGCACAGATGGAATTCTGAATGGCATAGTGACAGCTCTTAAACTACAATCAATAAGGGATAACCCAGTGGCGGCAGCAGGACTGAATTTCCATGAACCCTTTCTTATTTATATATTTTTAAAGGTGGCTATGGCAACAGCTGAGAACAGAAGTCCATTTGGAAGACTGATAGTACTGCAGTTCATTTCAAATGGATCAATGAGTGTGCAACATTCTAATTTTCACTGTTTCTATGATCAGCTTTGTCTGCACCATCAATAACAATGGAGAATCTTTAAAAGGTCAGGTTGGGGGGCGAGGGTTTAGGGGACTGGGAGGGGGCGGGCAGAGGTCAGGTGGGAAAGACTATGTGGCAGAGAGGGAAATGCAGGAAATGCATCAGCTTCCCACCACTGGGATAATGGTGCAGGGCTAACGTCAGAACTATAACCCCAGTATCAGAAGATCTTCCTTGGGCAAAAAATCTTGACTGTCAATAATTAAGAGTGTGGACTTTGGGGCTGGAGATGGCTCAGCAGTTAAGAGCACTGACTGCTCTTGCAGAGGACCCAGGTTCGATTCACAGCACCTACATGGCGGCTACAAACCATCTGTAACTCCAGTTACAGGGGATCCAGTGCCTTCTAACCTCTGAGGGCATTTCGTGGGTGCACTTGCACATATGCAGGCAATGCACTCATACACATAAAATAAAGCCCTCTTCTGACCTCCGTGGCATTGCACAACACAGGTGCACTCACATACATGCAGGCAATACACTCATACACATAAAACAATAAAAATAATAAAGCCGGGCGTGGTGGCGCATGCCTTTAATCCCAGCACTCCGGAGGCAGAGGCAGGCAGATCTCTATGAGTTCAAGGCCAGCCTGGTCTACATAGTGAGTTCCAGGACAGCTGGGGCTACAGGGAGACCCTGTCTCAAAAAGACTGTGGACTTCAGCCAGGTGCGGTGGCACATGCCTTTAATCCCAGCACTTGGGAAGCAGAGGCAGGCGGATCTCTGAGTTCAAGGCAAGCCTGGTTTACACAGTGAATTCCAGGTCAGCTGTGACTACAGGGAGACCCTGTCTAAAAAAGAAAAACACTGTGGACTTCATCATTTTGCTGTCTACAATCAGACTCTTACTATGCTGGATACCAAGTGACTTAACCAGATGGAACACCAACACATGCACAGTCACAAACATTTTGAGGTACTCAAAAAAAGGTCATTTGTATTCACTACAGGTACAGCAGAGGGTAGGTCTCCATCCTGTATGGCAAACTCCACAGGAGCTCTAAATTACACCTCCAATCTTATCTGAATCCTGGGTACCCCACTGCATCCCATCAGAATCTAATCTATGCTTTTTATATATTTAGGAATTTGCATTAAAGTCCTAGGTGAAAAGATACCATGGTATTTAAACATTAAAGAAGAATTTTAAGAAAATTAGTTATCTCTCCTATACAAGTGGTACACGCAGAGAAATAGCAACAGAGATTAAAATTCCAAATATTTGAAAGAAATCTAAAATAAACCAGTTCCTGCTAATCATCCATCAATAATATAGGTTTGGCTTTAAAATTTGTTTCTTCACAGAAATAAGCAATTATTTTGTAGGTAAGGCATAGTAGTAATAGATATTTTACCAAATTAAATAGCTGAAGCCTTTGGGAGGACAGAGAAGAAATAAATTTCTATGAAAGTGGTTTACTTTCTAATTTTCATTTGTTTACGTAAGTAGGCACTGAAGAAATAAAACAAATTTATAAAAATATTCACCTCCATAAGAAGCATTTTTATTGCACAAGGGAAAAGAATATCTCAATCGCAATTAAAAATCCTCCTGTGATGTTTTTCATTTCCTTATTTTGGACATTATTACCACAGCAATTACGTTTTAAAATGCAGGGACCAGAGGCCAGGGGTTTATTATCACTAGAAAACAGCAAGCTATTTCTCTCCCCTGTTTATCTGATTGATTCCTAACATCTTTCTGGCAGCCAATCTATCAGTTTATCTCTCCTACTTCATCACAGTCACTTCTGGCAGCTAAATACAAGATCCAAATCCAGTGCTACACAGACGCACGACACAGTAAACCTATGTAACACTGCTACTGTGCAAACAGCTGCCCTTAAGGCTCAGCACAAATGGGCTCTGTCTTCTAGTCAATATTCTGTGAGAAGCAAGGCTGGGGAATGGGTGAGGGGAGAGGTTAATAATAATTTTTTTTAAATGAAGAGAAAATAATGGAATGACTGCATTTATTGCCCTTACCTTGTTCTAGCCACACAAGTGATTACAACCACCACTCCTGGTTTTCCTAATCGTCCCTGATCCCTTGAGGCTGGACAATCATGGCCACTGGGGAGCAAGCGCTCGTGGAAGGCTGCTCCAGCACATCAGGGCGGGCCTCATCTGGAAGATGCCCTTGACAAAGGCTGGAAACTGGAGCTGTACAACTGCAGAGGATCTGTTTATTACACTGCAGCAGCCTGGCCACTCAAACGCCAAGTTAGTGCTGTGTTTACTTTCACGCACTCTGTGTATCACACACATCCTGACCTGCATCCTGACTACCCAAGGGCTTCACATGGCTCTTCTTACTCATGCATGATCTCTGCCTACCTGTATAGCTTATCCAGTACAAAATTTCAGAAGATTCTCATTTCCATCATAGGAATGAAAACAGCAAAAACAAGCAAATAAACAAAACAGAAAACAAAACTCCACACAAGCTATTCCTGTGACACAGGTTCATTACCACTGGATTTGAATTTAATTTAATTTTTGAAGCAGAAAAGCTGCTTTCAAAAAAGTTGCTGAAGAGAAAGTGACTGAAGAATTTGATTTGGCTTCTGAATTCAATTTTTATAGCTTAACTTTATGCACAAACTTTTCTACTACAATTCAAGTTTCTGTTTCAATTACTAGAGCTTATTATTTCAACAAAAATGACATATTTATAGCAATTTTCTAGGTGACTCAAAAAAAAATTGAGAGGTCTAAGAAACTTTTTGGTTCTAATCTACTGTGATTCCTCCAGAGACTCAGAAAGAAAGGCTTGTTTCTCTGGGGAGAAAAATCATAGATGAAGTCAGGTTTCTAGGCCAGCCCATCAAAACCTATTTAACCCATAACGGTGCATATGAAGAAGGGGACTGGCAGTGTTACTGAGTACACAATCACATTTAAAATCTTGTGTGTGGGTGGGAGCACAGGCATGTCTTGGAGCACATGTGGAAGTCAAGAGGATTAACTTGTGGGAGTTAATTCTTTCTTCCCACTATGAGGGTCCTGGGATTGAACTCAGGTTGTCTGGCACCTGCCAAGCCATCTCACTGGCCCTCAGTGATCACATTTAAATTACTCTGACTGGGCTGGTGAGCTGGATCAGGAGTAAAGGCAGTGCTGCCAAGTCTGACAACCTGGGACCCACAAGGTGAAACGAGAGAACTGACTCCCGAAAATTATCCTCTGACTTACATATGTGCTCCATGGAACACACATACTCAACACACACACACACACACACACACACACACACACACACACACACAGAGTAATTAAAACATTAAAATACTCTGACTAGAAAGTATGCATGTCACAGTCAGCTAAAAAAGACAGACTATTTTTGTTATCTCCTCTCCCTTCTAATCAGAGTAGCAGTTTCCTTGTGGGGGAGGGGTAAGCAGCAGAGCATTACCCCATACAACCCAGCAACTGGCTGCATATACCAATTCCACTCACTGGAGGAAAGTACGTTTATTTTTGGAAAAACACAACTGCAGAAACTCCAGAGTGGGAATATGGAAGGCTGGGGTGAGGTACCAGTGGAAAGCTCTACACTCATCTCTAGGACCTTCTGTTGCCCTGTATTCTACACTTACAAAATGCTAGTACCAAACTGTATAATTTCTAGGCAAGAGAGCAGAGAGTTTTCTAGAAAAACAGAATGGTTGTCCCTATTCTCCCTAAAAGATTTCCAAGTCACTACAGTCTGAATGTGTCTCCCAAAATTCATGTGTTAGAAACTTCGTCTCCAGCAGTTAAGTGAACTAGCTGTTCTTCCAAAGGACCCAGGTTTGATTCCCAGCACCCACATTGCAGCTAACAACTGTCCAAAACTCCAATTCCAGGGGATCCAATGCCCTCTTCTGGCTTCCACAGGCTTTGCACAACATGGTGCACTTACATACATGCAGGCAACACTCATACACATAAAATAAAAATAAAATTTTTTTTTAAAAGAAAGACACTTCATCTCCAATGCACAGCATTGGAAAGTGCAGCCACCTGAAGGTTGAGTTATGAGGGCCCTGTACCCATGGAAGGGATCAGGTGCCCTTACATCTTCTACCACATGAAGACATAGCATTCCTCCCTATCCAGAGGATTCCACATTAAGATGTCATCTTGGAAGTAGAGAGCCAGTTCAACTGAACCTGCCTTGACCTTGAGCTTCCCAGTTACCAAAATGATGAGAAAATTTCTGGTTTTTATAAATGATTCAATCTCTAATAGTTTGTTACAGCAACATACACACAGAGGACTTTAGACATAAGTTCTGAAATTTGAAGGTGCTCTAATCAAGAGGTTATATCACAACACTATATTTTAGGAAGCCAAAGCTGTGTCCAGTTTCAACAGATTCAAAATTGTGTGTGTGTGTGTGTGTGTGTGTGTGTGTGCCCATGAGCTTGAGCATCTTCCTGTGTATACACACCCACGCAAAGGCCAGAGGTTAACACTGAATGTCCTCCCCAGTCATTCTTGTCCTGATTTTTGAGACACAGTCATTGAACCTGGAGCTTGCTGATGGGGCCAGACTGGTTGGCCAGCAAACCAAAGATTTTCTTTTCTGCCTCTCTGGTGCTAGGATTACAGGCAAGCACTGTTCTGTCCAGTTTTGCGTTTTGTTTTAGTGTGGGTTCTCAGGGACTGAACTCAGGATGTCATGGGTCGGACACATTTTACCAACTGAGTCATTTTCCAGCTCCCCAAATAAACTTTTCTTTTTTTTTTGTCTTTTTTGAGACAGGGTCTCCCTGTAGCCCCAGCTGTCCTGGAACTCACTATGTAGACCAGGCTGGCCTTGAACTCACAGAGATTTGCCTGCCTCTGCTTCCCGAGTGCTGGGATCAAAGGCATGCGCCACCACACCTGGCCCAAATACACTTTTTAATGCCTTACTTTCAAACAGAAAACAGAAAAAAAAATTAAATTCAATAATGGAATTGGAAGATAAATGTTTGAAAACCTTTGAGATATAACAAAAAGGCAAATAAATCCCTGTGCTGGTTAGTTTTGTTAACCTGACACAAACTAGAGACACCTGGGAAGAAGGAACCTCAACTGAAGAATTGCCTCCATCAGACTGTCATGTGCAAATATCTGTGAGAAAGTTTAATTGTTAACTGATGTAGGTCAGCCCACCATGGGTGGTGCCATCCATGGGCAGGTGAGCCTGGTCTGTAGAAGAAAGGAAGTTGGGCAAGCCAGGAGAAGCAAGTTAGTAAGCAGTATTCCTCCAGAGTCTGCAGTTCCAGCTTGACTTTCCTCAAAGATGAACTGTATCTTGGAGGTGTAGATGAAATAAACCCTTTCCTCCCCAAATGGATTTTGGTTACAGTTTCATCACAGCAACAGAAATCAAACCACTTCAGTCCCCTTGCATTTGTAAGAGTAGAAAAAAATAAGAGGATAATCTAATAAAGCCAAATATCTGACTAACAAAGGCCAGGAGAAAAATTTTAAAGTGGTCACAGTGAAAATTTCCTAAATCAAAGCAGGAACAATCTGACAAAGACTTAGTGTAATAAATGCGAAAGAGCCTTTGGCAAGACATATCAGCAAGAAACAATGGAAGAAGAGCTCAACAGAGAAAACATGGGTCACATATAAACAAGGTCGCCATATGCCCCAGTTTGCCCAAGAGTTTAGATTCAGGCCTGTGCCTACTGTTCTAGCTGGCTAGCACCTTAAGTGCTCCAGTTCTGACAATGAACTGTATGGCTGCCCTTTATATTAAAGAACAGAAACTCCACGAGTGATATCTAGACGCCTTTAATCCCAGCATTTGAGAAGCAGAGGCAGATGGATCTCTGTAAGACCAAGGCCAGCCTGACCTACAGCTGGAGCTACAGGGAGACCGTCTAAAAAAAGGGAAACTACAACAGGATTCTGACTTCATATAGAACCAAAAGAGTGGCCTTTGCAACTGAAGATACCATAGGACTGCAAAGGAATGCTTTTAAAGTTCTGAGGAAAACAATTTTCACCTAAAATTCCAAATTCCATGCACAGCCAAATCATTAATCAAGTACAATGAGAATTACATATAGATATCTTCACACATGCAAACACTCAAGTTACTTTCTACACACTCCTTTCATAGAAAGATGTGCTTCAGTAACTGAGAGCACATGGCAAAAAAAATTTAAGATGTGGGCTGGAGAGATGGCTCAGTGGTTAAAAGCACTGGCTACTCTTGCAAAGGACTGGGTTCAGTTCCCAGCACCCACAGTCTGTAAATTCCATTCCCAGGGGATCTGACGCCCTTTTCTGACCTCCTCGGACATTACACAACATTGAGTATATTTACATACGTGCAGACAATTCACTCACACACATTTATTTAATTTGGGTCTTTTTTGAGATAGGGTCTCCCTGTAGCCCCAGCTGGCCTGGAACTTACTATGTAGATCAGGCTGACCTTGAACTCAGAGATCCACCTGCCTCTGCCTCCCAAGTGCTGGGACTAAAGTCGTGCACCATCATGCCCAGCAAAATAAATACTTTTTTATAAAGAAAGGTAAGATGTTAGAAAATGGAAGGAAAAAAGCAAGGGCAAGTCCCAGGAATGCAGTGGGCATGCACAGGCTGAAGCAACTATTCCAGAAAATGAGAGCCAGGGAGCTCTAGGGGTGAGGGTTCCAGGAGAAAAAGTGAGGGGAGGGTTATCAGTTATTTTGTAAATTTGAGGAAAAAATAGCAACAGATAGAAATAATAAGTCAATATCATTCAATATGCATTATAAGCACTCAGAAAAAAATAGAAAATGCAACTTTTACTTATGAACATTTATTTAGAAATAGTATATAAAGAGTGACTTCCAGCCATCCTGCTGGGTATGAAGTGTTATCCTATTTGATTTGGATCTGAATGTCCCTGGTAACTAGTGACATGGGACATCTGCCTGCACTTACTGACAGGAGTGTATCCTCTTTAGAGAAATGTCTCTTTAGATTTTTAATCATTTTAAATGATTGTGTTTCTGTTATCAAGGCACAAGAGTTCTTCATGCATTCTGGACAACAGCCCCTTACAAGTCCCCATTCTGAAATGTCTTTCCATTTTCTTCTTTAAGCAATTTTTTATTTATTTTTATGTATATGAGTGTTTTGCCTGCATGTATGGAAGTGTACTACATGCATGCAGTGCCTGTGGAGGCCAGAGAGGGCCTCCCAGATCTCCTAGAACTGGAGTTACAGATGGTTGTTAGCTACTATGTGGTGCTGGGAACCAACCCTAGGTCCTCTGCAAGAGCAGCTAGTATTCTTAATCCCTGAGCCATCTCTCCAGCCGTTTGCTTTCTTAATGGTATCATTTGCAGCAGATAAATTTTTATTTTTGATATAATTTTTTTTGACAGTTTCCCTAGTTCCAACCTGTCTGGAACTATGTAGACCAGGCTGGCCTCGATCTCAGAGATTCATCTGCCTTTGCCTCTGCTGGGACTAAAGGTGTGCGCCACCATATCCAGCGTGACATAATCTATTTTTTTTCTTTTACCATTTGCACTTTCAATATATCTAAGAAACCACTGTGTAGCCCAAGGCCATTACTCCTAGGACTATTCTGAGTTTTCTAGTTCATAGTTTGCCTCTATGATACATTTTGAGTTAACCTGTATATGGTATAAGGAGGTACAGTAGAGGTCCAACCTTATTCTTTTATATGTGAATATCCAATAATTCCATTTGTTGAAAAGACTATTCTCTTCCCCATTCAACTCTCTTAGCACTCTGTTAAAAGCCAAGTAATTTTTTTTGTCTTTTTGAGACAGGGTCTCCCTGCAGCTGGCCTGGATTCACTATGGAGACCAGGCTGGCCTCGAACTCACAGAGATCTTCCTGCCTCTGGGACTAAAGGTGTGTACCACCACACTCAGCTTAAAAGCCAAGTAATTTTTAAAGCATTTAGTTTTATGGCTACCTATTCCCTGGCTTTTAGAATTTGGGACCCAGAATTATTGATTCTAACTTCTTGGGCTTCTCCATCCATAGCCACAGATGCTTGAGAAGGAAAAACTTGGGAAATCCTCTCTCTGTAACTCAGCTGCTACTCAGCTGTAGCAGGATTCCTAAGGCTCCCTTCCCCCGTACAAGGAGCTGGCCCAACTCCTCTGTGTGTTCTGGAACGTCCTTCACTGAGACACAAAATTAGACTCAAAGCCTGTAACCTTAGCACTCAGGTGGAAATAGGAAAATGAGTTCAAGGTCATCTTCCACTAATCCTTCTGCTTCTCACTCTCACACAAGAATTCTACAGGCGCTGTCTCCTACTTTACCCCCTTTTTTGTTCTTAGCTCCCGAGCCTTTCAAATTCATCCCAAAAGGAGTCACTTGTCATTTTTATATTACATACTTGAAGTATATAAATAATAAATTTGCATATATCTGTAATTTCACATGGTTTGGAAGAACTGCTATACATTTCTATAATGTAAACTCAGTATAAAATAACCAACTCTCCAGAAGGAACTATGTTTCTCTAGCTTCTTTCCACACTGTCCATTTAATAATCAACTACTTCTACCACCTAATATTTCTTCTTTCACTATCTTACTGAAACAAAGTCATCCTGAGGTTTCAAGCTCTTTCCACCTAACAGGCATGGGTCACTACTTATTACTTGTCACAACTAGATGTCTTGAAGTAGCAAGTGACACTGGACATTCTTGCAGGTGTTCAGTATCTCACTGGTTTTGCTCCATATCCAGCCAAGACTCAGTTCTAGGCTTTCTGTTCTCTTCATCCACACACCTTCCTCAAGAGTTTCCTTCTCTTCTCAAGGTTTCAATGATCTAAGAGTTCCTTTTCCATTAAACTAATATTTACTCCAGTCCCAAGGCTTATATTCATGAATTTGTTCATTTTTCTCTATAGCCACCCTCATATAGGTATCATCTTCATCCCATAAATACTTGCTGAGTACATGGGGAAAGTAACAGAAGACTACAGCATACCCGTGCTGTCGTGCTTTCCTCACATTTATTCTTATCCCTCATCCATTGTAGTAGTGCCCTATTTTCAAAATGCAATGTGCCCAGCAGCATCTGGCCCTTTATGTAGTATCTCTTCACTCTAACTTAACCTCGTGAGTCTTGGCCCAGTCCCGCTAGTTTTTCTGCACTTGAAATATCCCACTGTCACTCCCACATGGAGAATGGAGATCTTTTAAAGCATGCAGTGCCTTAGAAAAGGCTTCCTGGACCAAATCTGCTGACCTTGCCTCTCCTGCTCTATTTATTGGTTAACTCTCAGCTCAATCACCTCTTCCTCAGGGAAATGTTTCTTTTTTTGGGGGGGGGGGTAGTCTTTTTGAGACAGGGTCTCCCTGTAGCCCCAGCTGGCCTGGAACTCACTATGTAGACCAGGCTGGCCTCGAACTTACAGAGATCTGCCTGCCTCTGCCTCCCAAGTGCTGGGATTAAAGGCGTGCGCCACCATGCCCAGCCAGGGAAATAATTTTAACCATATGCCCTTCATTCAAAATATGTCTTCATAGCTGGGCATGGTATCGCACACCTTCGATCCCAGCAGAGACAGGTGGATCTCTGTGAGTTCAAGGCCAGCCTGGTCTACATAGTGAGTTCCACACCAGTTGGAGCTACAGAAGCCCCTGTCTCAAAAAGACAAAAAAAAAAAAAAAAAAGGAAAAGAAAAGAGAAGTCTTCCTAGTAGATTGCTTGAATGGTTTCTGATGTTCTCTACTAGGTGACTGCTTCACAGAGAATAGAGACTAACTATGCTCATCACCCTACCCCCTGCAAAGGCCCACTGAAGAGGCTCAATAAATGTATACAAGGGGTGGGGGGAGCCACTTTTTGGGGAAAAAAGCCAACTTCTTGTTTTCTTTATTATTCACACACCTTCTCATTGCTTTTATTTTGAGATGAAGTCTATGTTGTGTAGGCTGGTCTCAAACTCATGCGTTCAAGTGATCCTCCTACCTCACCTGCCCGTGTAGCAGGGACTACAGATGCACACCATCGTGCTTGGCTTCAATGTTTGTAAACAAAAGGAGCCACATTATACAATACCTAGACTCTTACTACTGAGAGTTTTATTATCTACCTGGGCAACAGAAGAGCCTACCAGTTTTTGCCAAATTCTTCAAAACATGTCTTCATTCCGTTATCAATAATATTTCTAGTGCAAACAACATTCTCCTCCCATGTCACTCATTCCTTGCTCTCAGATGGCTTATAACAAATATAAGGATGGTCTATTTAACAAACTCTGGTGATTTAAGTAGGTGAGAATGATCCCTACCTTGTTTTGCTTTAACCTCAAGGGTATTTGAATTCAAAACAAAACCTACCTAATCCAAATGAATTAAGATAATCTTAAACTATGTCTTATTCTATTACTACTAAAATGATACCGATCTATCCTCTTCCCTTTTGCATGTCACGTCCCTAAAGAAACTAGTTCTTCTCAGCAAATGGAGAGGCTGCAGATCTTTGGTGCTTCCTCACACCCTTCAACACCCTGACTGCCACAATCTCCTTTGACTTGGTTCTTTTGCTGCAGGAGTGGTGTCAGAATTAATTTTGTTATAGTGTTTGATATCTAAATATCTTTTATCTAAGAAACAGGTTTCTCAAACACTGGCCAAGGAGTTGGCCTCCATTTTCTGAGCTTGAATGTTTCTAAGCCATAGCTTTCACTCAGGTGAACGAGTGTGCTACACAGTTCAAAACAACTGGACGTGTCTGTCGGGTCCAGGATACCTGGGGAGCCTTCCCAGCTATGTAATTCATCTGAAGCAAGTTATGTGACCTTTCGGAAACTTTGTTTCCTCATCTCTGAAGTAGCAAGTACACCTCATAGATTTACTTTGGAAATTAAAAAGATGATAAAAGCAAAGCACCTGGCAAAATCTAAGTATTCCATAAACAGAAACACTGTCAACATCAGATAATACCATGATACACCCCAAACTCCATTTGGAACAAAAATGTAGCACCTTCTACGGCTATGCCACTGCAGCTGCTAATAATCAACAAGAACAGTAGTTCCATTTTTTTCTTCTACTTATTTCCAAAAATAGAAAATGAATAGGATGTGAAATTAGAGAAAAGCAGAGTCAAGGATGAAAATATGATGAACACAAAAAACTTGCAAAAGTGCTGAAGTCAACACTTACAAAGTTTAGTACTGGCTCTAGAAATGTTCCAAACTGTTCCATCATAAACAAACAAGTGGCCCTCTTCTTATTTACCCTATTTGAACTTGCTGCTATTCTCTTTTTGTATCCCCTACACCCTCTGACCCATCACCTCTCTGTCTAGGCCTCCCCAGACCCCAGCTCCCTCTCAGTCTACCTACCATTCCATCTACCCTTCTTTGACGCTTTGGACCAAATGTTATCACCTCCTCCCTGGTGCCTCCTCAAGCTCCCTCAAACTATTACTAATCACTCTCTCTTCAGTAGTCACCACTAGGCATTTCTGGTTATTTATGTCATCTTCTTTACTTGGCTAAAAGCATCTTACTCAGTTATTACATATATTCCTGCCAGAGCTCTCTCTACCCATGGCCACATTGATTATTTGATAGTTTTTCTGAGTCAGTTAGTAAGAAGACACTTTAGGGAACAAGTATGAAAAGTATCCATTTATAAAAGCAAGTGCAACAGTTATGAGAAAATTAACATAGAGAAGAATGGAAGGAAATCAGAATGAGTGAATAAATCCAAGAAACACCTTAATTCTGCAGTTAGGGATGAGTTGCCTTTGGTTAGGAAGGTAGGAGAATATAGCTAGAGACCAATACTGGGCAAATCCACCTAACCCCATCCCTGTCTGGGTCTTTAAAGACTCAATTGGCTTTTCTACCTTTTGACTTGGCAGTGAGTCCTGTCCTCCTGAGATAGCACAAAGGCCCATGATTTGGAAGCAATGACAAATACATGCACAGAGTAAAGCGACAGTTTTCAAAGGCCATAATATTTCACTAAGCTCAGCCATATGGCTTAAAATTTATTAGTCAAAACAGAAAACTTTCTCATCAGAACCCATATATTTCTTTTTAAAAAATATTTTAATTATTATTTTATGTATATGCGTGCATTGCCTGCAAGTAGGTAAGTGCACCCGTGTCATGCAATGCCCACGGAGGACAGAAGAGGCTGTTGGATCCCCTGGAACTGGAGTTACAGACAGTTGTTAGCTGCCATGTGGGTGCTGGGATTCGAACCTGGGTCTTCTGCAAGAACAGCCAGTGTTCTTAACTGCTGAGCCATCTCTCCAGCCCCAGAACCCATATATTTCTTTAGACATATAGTATCTCTCCATGTCTAATTATTAACCAGAAACATAAGTAACTCACAATTGGTATTGGGCCCTGATGTCTGAGGCCAAATAAGCAGTCAGCAATTTGAATGCTAAAGAACTTCTTGCCACTTTGCTCTTCCTTTCTTCTTACAAGTAAAAATACTTTTATAACAACTAAATGACTGCACTAAGCCACTCTTTAATTTTTGCTAAAAGTAACAACCATGGGAGGGTGCTATTTTTTAGGTTTTCCAACAGTTTTCATTTCAAATATTCTGCCTCTTGGTCACCAGACACGTCCTGGGTTTTTTTGTTTGGGGGTTTTCTTTTTTTTTTTCTTCCCTTTCCTATAATAAAGGTGAAGAGTGGGTTCTTGGGCCCATCAGCTCATTCTTAACAATATTTCTTTTAGTAGCCTTATATAATCTATCATTTATGTTGGAAGAATAGAAGTCACACCAAACTGGAGGATTCACAGGTAAGAAAAGTTGTAAGATGTCCCTTGACAACTAAAAGACTGGCAGAAGCAAACTCTCTTTCCACTTCCTCTCTAGGTCAGTAATTCTTCAACTTCACTAGGATCAACACACGAATGATCCTGGCGTTTTTTTTAGCATCCCTCATCCTCCCCTCATCTAGAGTGCCCACTCTTTATCAGGTACATAAGATTCCTTGGTTCCTTAGGACAACCACCCCAGGTATTTGTCAACTCTACAGCAACCTGTGCCTTTCTTATGTAGAGCCACAACTTCTTGGTGGGGAGAGGAAGAGGGAAGTTCAGAATTCAGAATTTTCAGCAAGGAAACAAGGTGCATAAACCATAATTGCCTCTAAATCCACAGAAGAGATAGAAATATTGAAAACTCAGGCTGAAGAAGGAAGTGAAAAACCCAATAAGCCAATTTGAAACAACAGGTGAAAGCCTCACCAATAGAACAAATGAAATGGAAAACAGAGTATCAACACTGTAGGATAAAGTTTAAGTACTGGCCTGCTCAAGCAAGGATTATGAAAAATTTAAAAAAAAACAACACAGGAATGGAATATGCAGGAGATGTGGGACACCATGAAAAGGCCAAATCTACACATCCTAGGCATAGAGGAAGGAGAAGAATTTCAGGTTAATGGTATTGGCCAGATCTTAAACAGGATTGTACACGAGAATTTCCCAAAATTAAGGAAAGACATCCCCATACAAATACAAGAAGCACATGGAACACCACATAGACAGGACCAGAAAAGAAACTCCCCATGGCTTATCACAGTAAAAACACTAAACGCACAGAACAAAGAGAGAATACTGAAAGCAGCAAAAGAAAAACAAGTCACATACAAAGGAAAGCCCATCAGAATTACAGCTGACTTATCAATGCAAACTGTGAAAGCCAGAAGAGCCTGGACCAAGGTATTTCCAGTTCTACATGACAGTAGATGCCAGCCCAGAATACTTTACCCAGCAAAAATGGCTATTATACTTGAAGGGGAAAGAAAAAGTCTTCCATAGCACAAACAAGCTGAAAGAATACATGTGCACAAATCCGGCCCTTCAAAGGATACCTGAAGCAATACAAAGAATGGAGAAAGGAACAACTATATTCCAGGGGCAACAGAAAGAAACTTAATGGAGGTATAATTGTGGAAACACAAATTAGACAAAAAACGCAAACAGTAATCAAAATGATAGCAACCAATATATATCTTTCAATAATAACTTTAAAATTAATGTACTGAACTCCCCAGTCAAAAGACATAGGCTAGTTGAATGGATTAAGAAACCAAATCCATCCTTTTGTTGTCTGCAAGAAACCCATCTCACCTTCAAGGACAGGCAATACCTTAAGGTGAAAGGATGGAAAAGAATATTCCAAGCAAATGACACTAAGAAACAAGCAGGGGGGTTGCAGTTTTAATATCTGACAAAATAGACTTCAAAGGAAAACTAATCAGAAGAGATAAGGAGGGTCACTTCATTCTGATCAAAGGAACAATTAACCAAGAAGATATTACAATCCTTAACATATATGCACCAAACTCTGGTGTACCCAAATTCATAAAAACAACAGTACAGGACTTGAAGACACAGATTAATCCCAACTCAATAATAGTAGGGGACTTCAATGCTCCACTGTCACCATTAAATGATACCATACATCAAATGGATCTAACAGACATATACCGAATATCCCACTCAAGCACCAAAGAATATACTTTCTATTCAGCACTCAAAGGAACTTTCTCAAAAATGGACCACATACGGGGGCACAAAACAAACCTCAACAAATACAAAAAAAAAATTAAAATAATTCCATGCATTCCAACAGACCACAACATAATAAAGCTTAAAATCAACATGGGAAGAAGCCCTAGGAACTACACAAACCCATGGAGATTAAACAACACTCCTGAATGATGAGTGGATCAAAGGAGAAATTAAGAAAGAAATGAAAGTAATCCTGGAATTCAAAGAAAAGGACAATACAACACAACAAAACCTCTGGGACACTTTAAAAGCACTCCCGAGAATGAAGATTATAGTTCTAAATGCCTACATTAAAAAAATCAGAAAGAACATAAATAAAAGAATGAATCTAAGAGCTGGTTCTTTGAAAAGCTAAACAAGATAAACAGACCCTTAGCCCAGTTAACCAAAGCAAAGAGCAACTCCAAATCAACAAAATCAGAGATGAAAGGGGAAACATCACAACAGACACCCAAAAGTTGCAGAACATTGTAAAGGAACACTTTACAATGTTTTTACCTATACTCTAAATTTGAAAACCTAAAAGAAATGGATGGATATCTAAAACCATGGGAACCACTGTGCTGGATAGCTTTAGTGTCAACTTGACACACCTGGGTTGAGGGAGCCTCAATCAGGAAATTGCCTCTATTGGACTGGCCTGTGGCCATGTCTGAAGGGCATCTTCTTGATGAGTGATGTGGGAGGGCCCAGCCCACTGTGGGTGGTGCCACCCCTGGGCAGGTGGGCCTGTGTTGCATAAGAAAGCAGGCTGAGCAGGGGCCAAGGGAGCAAGCCAGTAAGCAGCGTTCCTCCATGGCCTGTGCTCCAACTCCTGCCTCCAGGTTCCTGCCCTGAGTTCCTACCTTGGGCTCCCTGATGAACTGCGACCTGGGAGATGTAAGACAAATAAACCCTTTCCTCCCCAAGTTGGTATTCGTCAGAGTATTTTGTCACAGCAATGAAGAACAAACTAGGACAACCTCCAAAGTTAAACCAAGAAGAGATCAACAATTAATCAGACCCATAACATACAAGGAAATCAAACAGTAATACAAAATCGCCCGACTAAAAAAAGCCCAGGCCCAGATGGATTTACTTCAGAATTCTACCAGACATTTAAAGAGCTCCAACCAATACTACTTAAATTATTCAAAGTGATAGAAACAGAAGAACTCCCAAATTCCTTCTAGGAAGCCAGCATCACTCCAGTACCAAAACCAGGTAAAGACACAACCAAAAAAAACTACAAACCCATAATCCTTAATGAACATAGATGCAAAAATTCTCAACAAAATACTTGCAAACCACATACATCAAAAACATCATTCACCATTATCAAGTAGGCTTTATTCCAGAGATGCAGTGATGGTTCAATAAATGCAAGTCAATAAACATCATCAATCATATAAATGGACTCAAAGCCAAAAACCACATCATCATTTCAATAGATGCAGGAAAGGCTTTCAAAGGAAATTCAGAATGCATTCATGATAAAAGTTCAAAAGGGAATTGGACTGGAGGAAACATACCTCAACATAATTAAAGCTATATACAACAAACCCACAGCTAACATCATTCTAAATATAAAAAAACTGGAAGCATTCCCATTAAAATCAGGAACCAGACAAAGATGTCCACTATCTCCACTCCTTTTTGGTACAGTGCTTGAAACTCTTGCTACAGCAATAAGACAAGAGAAGGAAATTAAAGAAGTACTAATTGGAAAAGAAGAGGTCAAATTATCTCTTTTTGCAGATGATATGAAATGAAGAGAACACTAATGCATCTTTCAATTCTCATCAATGAAGCTCCCTCATACAACAGAGGGCTAAGAAAGTAAAAGGTCACAAATGGCCAAAACAAAGAGAGTAAGAGTCTTCAGAGTGTGGGTCCTTGGACAGGACTCTTATATCAAAATCTACCCATAATACACATAAAAATACACAAAAAATTATAAAATAATAAAAATAAAATGTGGTTTTGCTGGGTGTGGTGGCACAGGCCTGTAATCCTTGTATGTGGTAGGTGGAGACAGGAGAATCAAGAGTTCGAGGCCAGCTAGCTATCAAATGCTAGCACTGATGCCATGCTTGGGTCTCAATACTGAGAGACAAAGCATGGCAGCAGCATCACTGGGAAGTGCCTAAAGAGACAGCATAGAAGCTACTACACATCTCAAGTAAGATTTTGTTTTTTTAATTTTATGTGTATGAGTGTGATGCTTGCATGTTGGTAAGTGTACCTGTGTCCTGCAATGCCCGTGGAGGGTAGAAAATGCTGTCAGATCCCCTGGAACTGGAGTTACAGATAGTTGTTAGCTGCCATGTGGGTGCTGGGATTTGAACCTGGGTCTTCTGCAAGAACAGTCAGTGTTCTTAACTGCTGAACTATCTTGTATTTAATACGTAGCATCACTTGTATTTAATTGGACATTGGTATTTAGTTTTGATTTTTTTTTTTCTTGGTCTTTTTGAGACAGGGTCTCCCTGTAGCTCCAGCTGGCCTGGAACTTACTATGTAGACTAGACTGGCCTTGAACTCCCAGAGATTCACCTGCCTCTGCCACCTGAATGCTGGGATTAAAGACATGTGCCACCACACCTAGCCTAGTTTTGATTTTTTAAAGATAGTGTTATGTTACCATGCCCCAAGAAACCAAAATGATTAGTTTATTGCTGTCTTCAATTATAATTTCAATTTTTGAATTTATTTATTTTATATATATTCTCTCTAAAATCACCACTAAGGTCTATATGTGATAAATTTCACTAGACTTTTAAGAAAGAGACCTCAAAAACATTTAAAAAGAACCACCTCCCCTGAAGGCCAGCTCTCATAGTTTTGAAGAACACTAAACAAGTGGGTAAGGGAGAATATCAATTGATGGTCCAACCCTAGCTTCAAGACCTAAAAACCACATCAATGATCAAGAGTATTGGTACAGTAGTGGCACTTTTATCTTGGGGGTAATTAACAGCTACCTAATTGGACTTAAAGCCCATTCAATGGGAGGAAACTCATGTTTGGTACTATAAACCTAGCCAAATACACATAGCTGGAAAGGTACTAGATGATAGAGAAAACCCAAGGCTCTCATATCCCTAGACAAATGTAATTTTTTACTGTGTGCAAAATATGGATCCTTAAATTTACAGACAAGTATCCCAGCCACCACCCATCAAAGTAGCTTTGTTTTCAAGAGACAGAGATTATTACAGAGTTATACCACTGGTCACATACAGAGATTCTCTGTGAATTGCCCAAGCCCAAGTGGGACATTTAGGATGCAACCTCTATACTTAAGATTCAGAGAATACAGAACAAGGGATGAAGAGAACACTAATGCATCTTTCAATTCTCATCAAAGAAGCTCCTCCTGCAACAGAGGGCCAGGAACACAAAAGGCCACAAATGGCCAAAATGTAGAGAATAAGAGTCAGCAGAGTATGGGTCCTTGGACAGGTCTCTTATATTGAGGTCCATCCACCCAGGGCTCAGGGATCACTGCTGAAGAGGGTGGCAGAAATATTGTAAGAATCAGGGATGAGGTGCATGACCATATGGAAATAGTCCTACAGGTGCCTGGGATCCTTCTCATACAAACCTACAGCAATGGTGCCAGCATGCATAAGACGCATGCAAACTTAGGCAGACAAAAACCTAGCACAGAACTGGGGAAATAAACAGCAAGCCCCAATCTTAGTCGAAGAATTATTGGCAGCTGATTACTGCTGGATGAGAAGGAGCTGATCTTTTTGAAGAGAGAGATTCTAGATAGGCTGACTAAACCCCAGTGGATGAACTTACACTGAGGGACATCTCAGGACACTAACTTTATATATAATCGGCCTTAATATAAATGATAGACTATATGAACTCCAATGGGGGGGGCCTGTGGGAGGGTACCAAAAGAGAAGGGGCAATGGGGCATAAAGATGATTTTATGTTATGAAATACACAAAAATTCAATAAAAAATTTAAAAATAAGCCGGGCATGGTGGTGCATGCCTTTGATCCCAGCACTTGGGAGACAGAGGCAGGCAGATCTTTCTAAGTTCAAGGCCAGCATGGTCTACATAGTGAGTTCCAGGACAGCTGGGGCTGCAAGGAGATCCTGTCACAAAATAAAAAAAAAAAAAAAAAAAAAAAAAAAAAAAAAATTAAAAATACAATTAAAAACAAAAGACTGCTTTAGATAAAGGCATCTAATTTCCAATAATGTATTAACAGGAGCAAGAAGAGGTTCATATCAAACTTTAAAACATTATTATCCATCAACTTAATAACTGGAAAGATACATGCCAACAGTAAGAATACTGTAGGCTATTAACTGCTGCGATGGCTTGAGATACCCCTTTTTCTCATTTCCATCTAAATGCACACAATTAAAGCCACCATATCAACTGTCCATTTTAATCACTCACCAATTAAATTAAAGAAAACCATCCTGTCAGACAGCCTGCCTCTTCTTTATTTCTCAACATGATCAACTTTTAATAGTTCACCAAATTAGTAATTACTTGTTTATGGCATTATCAGATTTCTTGGATACAGAGGTCAAGCGTGTGGCAAGGTCAATTCTAGACTGTCCTGATGGCAAATAAAAGAGAAATTTAACCCATCAAAGCAGTCATCAAAAAAGCAAAACCTATTACACTTTTCTCTAGATACTCCTGGCTAGATTCAGTGACAATAAAAACCAGATCAAAACTAAACAGAGCTAGAAGTAACATCCAAAATCCTAGTGAACTCTTAGAAATCCAAGCATCAGCATGTCAACATCTAAGTTCAATTAGTCCTTTCTGAACAAAATACCTAGGAAAAACTCATGAGGTCTGAGATATGAAAAGCCAGGCACTTCACCTGCTCATTGTGAAGGCCAGTCACCTCATACTATAGGGATCTTGTGAGGATTAAATAAAGACGTCTGTCAACCACCTATTTACTTAGGCCAGGAGCTGGTACATAACTAGAGCTCAGTGAATGTTGATTCTCCCACAAATCTTAAAAGAACTCAGGCTTGCCAAGACAAATACCACCTGACATTTAAAAAAAAAAAAACAAACAAACAAGCTGGGCGTGGTGGCGCACGCTTTTAATCCCAGCACTCGGGAGGCAGACAGGTGGATCTCTGTGAGTTCAAGGCCAGCCTGGTCTACATAGTGAGTTCCAGGACAGCTGGGGCTACAGGGAGACCCTGTCTCAAAAAGACCAAAAAAAGAAAAACCTTAAGTAAGGTTTATAAAGTAGCAGATAGGATCATGAAAACGAAAAATAGGTACTGAAAACATTTCTGAATGGCCATCCTTCATGGTCACTTACAACCTTCGTGTTTTGTAAAATTGTCTTTAGGGTTGGGCTTTGACATGAAGCAGACCAAATGTAAACTAATTCTTTTTGAAAGTAAAATCTTACACTGCTTTTCTGCACCAGGTGAACAGTACCTTTCATAAAACCTTCACCTCAAACTTTCAGCAATTCTAGTTTCCAAACAAAGCAGTAACAAAACTATAAAGCTCATTTTTTTCATTAGAATTTTTAGGTAACAGGAATTTAATAAATCATTTGCCTTCCAAGGGAAAATTTACTAACAACACAGTATTTCTTCTAGTCCCAAAAAAGCCTGAAGCTTAGTTATTTACAAGTAATACTATAGTACAACTTTTTATGGCTCAAGAATACAATATTTAAGCAATAAAGGTATACAGAGAGAAGAAGACTTGGTCTAAATAGTCTTGAGACTAAGGACAAGTGTGGCCATTTACTGTGTGACTTTCAGGAGGATACTTAGGAGTTTTTTAGGGACTCTACTTTTCAAGTCTTTTCAGCTCTACAACTAATTGGGGGTTGGCGAGATGGCTCAATGGGTAAACGTGCTTGCCACCAACCCTGCAACCTGAGTTTACACATGCACTGTGGCACACATGTACATATGATTAAATAAATACGGCTGGGCGTGGTGGCGCACGCCTTTAATCCCAGCACTTGGGAGGCAGAGGCAGGTGGATCTCTGTGAGTTCAAAGCCATCCGCATCTACATAGTGAGTTCTAGGATAGCTGGGGCTACAGGGAGACCGTGTCTCAAAAAGACCATAAATAAAT